>NC_133210.1:20364452-20374452 GCF_958299795.1 Porites lutea | reverse complement strand
TCATGGCATCTGTATGTTGTTGTATATTTCATTCCCAACTCCGTGACTTACTCCACGTATTTTGATGTTATGCTGTAATATGGTGGAACGTGTAAATAAGATCTGCAAAACGTCGTACTACCACTTAAGGAACATTTCTAAAATTAGGAAGTACCTCACTGAGGAAACTACGGAAATTATTGTTCATGCGTTTGTTACTTCTAAACTAGACTATTGTAACTCTTTATTGTATGGCCTCCCTAAGCATATGATAGGTAGTTTGCAGTCTGTGCAAAACACGGCTGCTCGTATCGTTACTTTAACCAAGAAATTTGATCATATCACCCCTGTATTGATTCAACTGCATTGGTTACCTGTTCACTTTCGGATTCTTTTTAAAGTTTTATTGTTAGTTTATAAGGCGCTAAATGGTATGGCACCATTATATATCACGGAATTACTTAGTTATCGTACATGTTCACGTACGCTACGCTCTACTGATCAAAAACATCTGGCAGTTCCGAAGTCAAGACTTAAAACATACGGAGACAGGGCCTTTTCCGTTGCTGCACCTAAACTCTGGAATGAGCTGCCATTAGATCTTAGAAGTTTAGCTACAATTAATTTATTCAAGAAACACTTAAAGACTGATCTTTTTAAAAAAGCATATAATGTTTAACTTTTTGATAATTTAGAATAGGATTTATTGTGATATTTTTATAAATAAGACTGCTAATAGGTTTTTAATTTATTCGTATTTTATTACCAGTGGGATCTTTTTAATTACTTTAATATTATGAATTGTAAAGCGCTTTGGTCAATTAGTGGAGTTAGCGCTATATAAATTATGTTATGTTATGTTATGTTACTGTTTTAATAGGGCTTGAAACCATAAATTATGCAGTTTTTTCTTTTAGTAGCTTACGAACAACAATCGTAAGTATGCATTACAATGAATGATTAACTCAATAACAAATTTTTCAATATGGATTGGGTTATTACATTTCAGCGTCCCCACTTCCGATAGATACACTAGCTGCATCCAGTTTGTGTTGAATAAATGTTTATGACGTCACTGTTAGTCGATAAATTGTTTACAATTCCGTTTGTTCGTCTATGGGGAATATCCCTTTGGGGTATTTGGTGGGGATGAAACGTTCCCATGCAGGCCACCCTTTACCTCATAGACTCTTTTTACTCCTTTAATGAGACGCCATTTCACCTCTCCAGTACCCAAGTTTGGCTATCACCACCACTTACAACCTTTGGGGATGATCACCTCGAGAGAGGAGGACTATCACCTCTAATTACCCTGGGGGATTATCACCGCCTAGAGAGGATTATGACCTCTCACCCTGTAGACTTTGATTATTACACCAATATGTAGAGGAAAGTGAGAGACCTGCTGTCCATGTTTGGAGTGCTTCATCCCTTATCCCTTTTCCCCACAATCATTCTGGTCTACTTATTTGCTTTTAACAAAAGGGTTATAGGTTGGGACTTATTAAACTCTCCTTCAACACTTTCCTGAAAAATCATGTTGAACGCCGTCTTTTCAATGTTTGTTCACCCGTGTACACGGGGAAATCTGAACAAATTTACCAGTTCTTATGTCAAAAATTAACATAAAATGACTCGTAAAAGCCTATGGTCTATGCATTTCATCCTTGGCAAAGTCATTTCTTGCGGGTATGGAACAACTTCAATTTAGCAATTAAAATACTCACATAAAGTACTAAAACTGCTAGGGGCCTGTTTACATGGAGGTAGGGAACCCCAGGTAGGTGAGGTAACCTGCTTATGTGGGTAAAAAAATAACCCTCCTTTACATGCAATCTTACAACCCCAGCATCCCGGGGCGCACTTTCTCAAAATTATTGAGTGGTCGCCAAGCACGTAAACAAGAAAAATGCTGGCAAACCACGTGTTTTGGCGATTAATGCACTTCTACATTCCCCTGCTGCTCTTGCTACAACCTTCAGTGCGGGGCTCTCTATATTGTTGACTTTAATAATGATGCAAAGCCACCGCCAAAGTGAATTTTGCGCTAATTTGAGGTATCACGAATCCGACCCCGGCCAGGCGGGTTACCCCACCTTGAAACGTTTACATGGCAAAATTTGACCCCGGCTGTGAGGGTAACTCGGTCTGGTAGACCGGGCTACCCGCCTTGGTGGGTCACCCCACCTATCATCCTATCATGTAAACGTGATCAAATTAAAATGAGCGATTATATGGACAGGCGGGTTACCCCATCTAAGCGAGTTACCTCACCTACCTGAGGTCCCCTACCTCCATGTAAACAGGCAATAAATAAGACCAAAGGCTATTTGCGAAGTGATCGTTAATTAACGCACATAAAGGGTGTGCTGTGTTATGTTGTTTCATTGATTGCTCACTAGGGACGTTTTCGCCAAGAAAACTAAGCTCTTCGACTCTTTTTTGAATTTATCTGCACTAGGCGCTCTTGATAATGAAAGAGTCTATAAAGAACAATTAAATTTCGATCGCTTATAAATTCATAAGGTCCCATGTGACATTTTTTTTTTTTATTGAGTGCATGTAATTATGTAACCAAAGACGTGCCCTGTTCGTAAGAAAAGATGGTAACCTAACGTTGCGGAAAACGTTTAGCTCTCTCTTGACAGAAAATGTAATTACGACTATTCGATGTGACTCAAATGTTACACATACCAAGGCGTACCTAAATAGTCATCTTGAAGAGTAAAAAAATACCATAAAATACTTTAAATTCCCGTCACATGGTGCTCCAAATAAACCCGACGTTAAAAAACTAAATTTACATATTGTCACCTATACTGAAGCAGCCACTGTTTTACTATTTACAGCTCCAGCAAACGGCACGGGGTAGGTGTCATTATCATGTCTTGATAACGTGGTTAAAGATCTTAGAAGCACATAGTCTTACATCAGTATAATTTATAATAATTTCCACTACCCTCTCTGTTATGGAAAAATGGTAGGTCTACCTCGCTTAGCTTGCGACCATACATATTTTAAACTTCCAGTACAGAAATGACATGTAGTTATCCTTTTTTTGGTAGTTATCGGGATGAGCAAAATGAAGAACTTAAGGAAATAGAGGTAACTGAAAGTAACTAAAACAACCGGGCCAGGTTTATGGCGGCTTTGTTTACACACTGCCTTGTTGCCAGGCAACTGTGTTCTCCTAAAACGATATTTATGACACTCCGCGTGCGCGACGAATTGATATAAACCCTCGCTCCGCCTATAATAATAATAATAATAATAATAATAATAATAATAATAATAATAATAATAATAATAATGATAATAATTAACAATTTTTGTTAATGCTGTTGCTGTTGTAAAAGACAACGGACTGATCTTCTGTAGGTCCTTAATGTAGATGTTTCAAAGACCTCCTTCAGCAACCATTTAAAATTTAGGCGAAGTGTCCCGAAGACTACATACGTCACAGCGTCAGTTCTAAGACATCCATCGAAGAGCCTTCCCACAACCTTCACAGATGTATTTCGATTCAACAATCCGATATCTTAGATATCGTGTTCTAATATTACTAATCGGTGTTATTTTTTAATCCAAAATTGAATTACAGGGTCACAGAACACCTCTCCAGGTGACGGCAGCATATGTAAACGGCACAGAGAATGCTATATTAGCATATGAGGTTTCTTTTGCACCACCACCATCCAAAGATAGTACCTCACTTGAGCAGGAACAACAAGCCCTTTACGAGAACTGTGACGATGTTAAACCCAGCACAACATCAAAGAATTGGGAAGTGAGTAGGGAATTTGTCCACATAGTTAGACATTGGAAAGGGTACTTTCTCTAAAGTTGCCAAAGGAGAGGCTTGGAATATTAAAGGCGTGAAGGGCTTGACTACGGTAGCAGTAAAAATGCTGAAAGGTCGGTGATATTTTGAGATTGAAACCTATGATTAGTAAAGCGCTTATTTATAATAATATGTTTGCTTAGTTATTGCTTTTGTGTTTGGATAGAAAACTCCCCGGATTCTGACAAGGAGGACCTGCTGTCAGAACTGAATTTGATGAAACAGATGAAACCTCATCCTCACGTGATCAAGCTACTGGGATGCGTCACAGAAACTGGTAAATGGAGTAATTATCTGCCACGCCCTTTCACCCTATATAGACCTTAATAGAGAGACCTGGTTAAAACCACATTTTTTACTATGATTTACTTGTTATTTCTACAGTTGGCTAAGGCACCAGTGTTGTGTTTTATTGTCTAAAAAACTTCTAAAAAATCTTTTAACAAAAGTTTCAGAGAAAGGTGATTACAAAAAACGCAAATCATCTCAGTCGAAAACAACGAGCCTTTAGAGATAATTCTATGACTAGCGATCTACAAATTGTATAATTATCACGTTTTTAAATAACTCTAAAATGAATTATGTATCATACAATCTTTTCTCACAGAGCCTTTACTCGTGCTCATTGAGTATATTCCTTACGGTGATCTATTGGGGTTCCTAAGAAAGAGTCGGGGTCTCAAGGACACGTACTACAACAGTCCCGATGTAAAGCCGCAAACAAATCTTACTTCACGGCAGCTTATGCAATTTGCCCAGCAGATAGCTGATGGAATGAATTATCTCTCATCTTGTAAGGTAACGACAAAGTGGTGGATACATGTAGGAAATTTAAAATGTTAATGATAAAGGCAATGCTAATTGTGCCAAATTAAGGACAGCTAGTCACCGAGCATTTTTTTCTTTTATATTTTTCTGTCGCAAACAAAAAAAAATACATCAATTGAAACTATTGAAATAATTATAGTATATAGGATTAACAAGGGCTTTGGAAGATTCTGTTAGCACGTGGGACGAGTGTAAGAGTCACAGGAGTCAAAATTAAAAAATACATTTCACTATGGATTGCAAGTGCGGTTTCGTGTGATTACTCAAGATTCTCTTCATGATTATACCTGTTTTAATGTAATTGACTTTATCAAGAGAAAACTGATTTTGTCAAAACTGAATAGGCATGAATGAAAAAAAATTGACTTGCTTAATATTATTTTATTTTTGGCCAGATTATCCATCGCGACTTGGCAGCAAGAAATGTCCTTGTAGGTGAAGGAGAAAACTGTAAGGTGACAGATTTTGGAATGGCGAGGGATGTAAACCAAGATGACATTTACACAAAGAAAAGTCGGGTTAGAATTTTTCAAAAGTTGCTTTATAAAACAGTTTTTCGAGACGCATTTCATGACTGCTTCTGAGGAGATGACGAATGTTACACATTTTCCATTTTCTTAGGGGATGATAGGAAGGTGATGGCTTACTTGTCTGGTGCTTGTCATCTTAACCACTTGACTCAATTAACGGTCGATGAGCATAAAAGGAGGAAGGATTTGCGATGCAGAGATCACAGCTTCAAGTCGACTTCATCAATCACCGGGTCCTAACACTAATTGCTTTTCCTTCAAATTCTAAAATTTACTGAAAACCAATTTTTTTTTCCAGCTTCTTAGTACGAAAACAGCTTTATTATGCTACATGCGGTTTTTATTCCATGACAGCCTGGCACACTTGTCCTTGTTGTTGTTTTCTTTCGTATTCTTTCTTTTTAACATTTTTATAACGTTATATTCATTTGCGATCAAACAGGGTCGTCTGCCAGTAAAGTGGACTGCTCACGAGGCTTTACTTTATGGAACATATACAACCCAGAGTGACGTGTAAGTGAGTCATCGTTAAGCTGCAATTTTCGTAAAAACATTCTGAATAGTAGTTATTACGCATTGTCGTTTTAAATTGTAAGATACGAGCCCTTTAGCTTAAGAACATCACTGTCAAGAGTCTATGTTAAAGAGAAACCAAGGGATCTAGGTTTGCTCTTATAGATGTTTTCAATATAATGTTAAGCCAAGAAGCTATACTCTCTTAATTTTGCGTCTATTTGTCTGTTTCATGCTTTGCACTCAGTCGTTCCTCGGGATTATTGGAGGTATTCGAGGCACAAGGGTTGATGGGAAAGGCGAAAACACAGGAACGCTCCCATAGGTCGAGTCGATCTATAGCTCAGAAAATGGTCCGACACTTCGAACCTTTCTTACTGTGTTTTATAAAATCCTAAAATTAAAAGGGAAAAGAATTAGGGAGCTACGATTTCTTAACCACTACACAAAGCAATCGCTACCAGCCTTAATTTTATAGCACTGCTATATAGTGTTAAACAGAAAATAAAAGCTTACAAACTATTAACCATTCTAAGTCAGTGCTTAACCCTATAAGCACTTTACATTAGTGAGAACCATTATCGCACCTTTATTTTCTTTTAATTTAGTTCTAATTTTCTACTAAATATATATTATAGAATCTTGAATGCATTCTTCCCATGTGCATTTGCGTTTCAAAAACTTTCCCATTTGTCGAGGGAATTTTAGTATATCATGTTTTAGTATATACACACTCAGTGATCTTGGTGATTCGAGCAATCTGATTGATTCGCTATCTTGGACTATGACTTTTTAGTATTTACCAAATCAGTAAATAGCAATGTTCGCGCATTATGATTGGCTGCCGTAACTCGGAATATCCTAGGCTATTCCATGTTTTGCGACCGGAGCCAAGATGACGTCTCGTTTCGAGACATTTTCGGAAGACGAAATTTGTGCGATAAATGTAGCAGTAATACAAGCAAATACTAAGAAGGCGACTTTGGCTTGTCGTTGTTCACTGGTAAGTAGAAAATGATTTTCATGCCGAATTTGCAACAAAATCGTAAAATGCACTTGACAAAATCCCCGAAATGTTTGTAAATTGTAAACAAAGATCCTACCAAGTGACGTTTCTAATTTACAAAAAGTTACCTTTTTTCAGTTTTATCCAACTGCATGATTCTGTAAACACTAAAACAACTATATATCCCCCTCATGGTCGGTAAACAGCGCTTCGCGTCTCGGTATATACCACCACTGTTCACCTCCCCTTCGAGGAATAGCTGTACGCTAGGCGGTGAATATAAAGCAAAACAAAATCACTGTCGTGAACTGGGTGTTTTGCAAAGTTTCAGAGTAACAACGTTTTGAAAATACAAGAATATCTTAGTGTTGATGATTTTGAAGGTAAGAAAAGACTTCGTGGTGTTTAAACAGCGTTAATTATTGTGAATTGATTTACTGTAGCTGACTTTTTACACACTCGAAGCAATGTTTACCACTACAATTATCTTTGATCTCTTTCGATCTCCTCGATCGTCGCCGCTGTTGACAGCAATTGCAAGAAGCGGCAAAAAACTTTCTCGTTTACGGTGAGTTGACAGAACGTTTTCTTCTCAAAAGGGGTGGTAATTTAACCTTTGGACGTTTTCTTTCAAACAATTGATGCTAAAGCCTACAAAAAGATTATTTAGAAGCTATCATTGTAGAAGATACTGTAAGCTTAAAGATTAACTTTCGCGAATCTTCTGTTTACGGCTACATGTTCACGCATGTATTCACCCGTTAATCAAACCAATCGTTTTTACCTTCTGTTGAGATCACTTCGTGTGTATACACTAAAACAATTATTCACCTTGGGCTCAGTTCACATTGTTGAATATCGATCAGCTGGGGTATTGATTTACGTGTAATGTTTTCTTTGTAATCCTTAGTTGGAGTTTTGGTATTGTCCTGTATGAAATTTTCACTATTGGTAAGTTTATTCAGAGTATCCAGTCTAGCGCATACTTGACTAAGTTTTTTATTCTTGACTTTTACAACAAAACTGTGGAACAGGTCATTGTAAGCTTGAAATTTTAATGTGAGGTACAATTATTTATGTGAACTGCCGAAGTTGTCTAACGTGATCGATCGAAACTGCAGGTGGATCCCCGTACCCAGGAATAAACGGGCGCGACATTCCAAACAAGCTTCAGAAGGGATACAGAATGCCCAAACCGAAACATGTTGAAAAAAAGCTGTAAGTATTCACAGATTCAGTTATAGTTTTTTTTTTTATGACTGCGTCTTAAGCTATGTTCAGGCTATACCAGATAGCTTTTGTGCTGCGACACACAGTACGAGACCATAGCGGATAGGGCTTCTGTTCACACATAAGGACGGTGATTTTCGTGATCACGGTGGGGCCAGACCACCCCTTCTATGTGCGCGAAACGCGTGGGTAGTTTTTTTCAAAATGGCGCCGAAAAAGTCTGCAAAGGCTTCTGGGTGCCGCCATATTGGATTTATCTCCGGAATAGGCCGAGTTTTAGCCGATATTTTGGGAAACTGGTACGAGCAATGTAGTTTTGGCGGTCACTTTGGGAGAGTTGAATTCGTTAGCTTTCTGTCGGTGTGCGATTAAGAGTATCCTAGCTCGATGAATTAGGAAAAAGTGATATGATAGGAAGCGAAAATGCAGAGCCAAGTGACTGTGGCGAGGGTTTCAGGTAATCATTTTCTTGGGGCTTTTTTCGCAGTGTAACGAACTTTAATAAAAAATCTGAAATGATACGATGTTAGTTCGATCTCTGTGTTCATTAAATATGTATTTATTCGTCGCTTTTGTCTTCTCTTGGCAAAAATAAATCATGGGGTTTTCAGTCCACCATCGGCGGCAAGTAACAAGAAACCAAGATTTTCGATCGGAAAGTACCAACAGCTGAAGAAGGAAAGGGTAAATGCTGAAATTCAGAAATTACTTGACACAGATGCACAAATATTAGAGCTCAAAAGGCAACTGGCTTCTGAAAGAGTGAAAATTGACGCATTGGGAACGAAATTACACAACAAACAAGAAATTGTACGGAGGCGAAAACGAAAGGTTTGTTCAATTAACTTCTCTGTTTGTATGTTGTGGCCACTGTGAGATATATCTGGGGGGAGGGGGGTGCCATCAGACATCCAGGCTGTTGATTATCTGTGTAACACAGTTGTTCTGTTGGCTACAATAGCTTCACTAATGGATAAAGGTACTATAGCCTTTGTAGTCTCCACGCAATCTGTATGCAATCTGTAGTCTGGGTCATTACAAAACATTGATTCCAGGTCCATGGACTCCCTTGAACTGGGCCATGGATCATTTTCTAAAAGGTCTGAACCCTCTGCTAGAAATCAGTGTTCTTAACACATAATAAATTTTTTTTTCAAGCTTGAGGTTGTTTTATAGCAAACTTGGCTGTTATATTCCTTTAAGTCTCAAGACTGCATGGTCAACATCAAATTTGTTCTCATAAGATCAATTCATGTACAGTTATGAGAAGAATATTAAGGAAACAATCACCAAACAGAAATTGCATTGAAAATTTTCTTACTTCTCCCAACTCCATTGTAGGATTATAGGAAATGTTCAAGCTTAAATGTATAGGATTAAACCCCAGTTATAATTGTGTTCTCATCAGCTCCCTTTATAATTAGTCACTATTTAATTAGTGACTTAAGCAACTTTGGTCATGAAAACAATTAAGGTCACTGAGTCTAGATCTCCTGAATCAATAGTTTTTCAAATTCATTTTCTGATTCTTGATACTACTAAAAATTAATGATCCATTTATAAATTATTTATTAACAATAACAGATCACTGAACTTGAAGCTATTGCAAATGAAAATGAATGTCCAATCCAAGCCAAAAAGCCTCGGAAACCACATGTAAGCAGTAAAGTGCAGAATGATTGCAGTGAGAAGCTTGAGCACCTATCAAGATTCCAGCTATTACGAAGGAAAAAAAAGACCGTCGCTGCACTAAGACCAATACATTGTGGAAGCAACATGTCAGTCTCTGATGACCAATCTGTGCAAGATGGATTATGGACCACATTGATAGGCACAGCTTCAAAACAAGTGATGGAAACTTATATCACCAATTCAGCAGTTTGCATGAATGATATTATACCGAAGATTGTTAAAAGGAGAGTTCAAGAATATGAAAAAAGTGAACAAAACCAGCTTAGGAGCATGCGTGTGTTGTACGAAGGGGGGATGGTAAGCAAGCGGAAGTACACTAACATACGAAACAGCGGTGATGTGATGAAACAATCTCCAGATCAATCAGGTAAAAATAAGAAA
>NC_133210.1:20226952-20361952 GCF_958299795.1 Porites lutea | reverse complement strand
AAAACGTGAGTTACACGAATCAAAAACCGCAGAGATTGAGAGCGTCACACCGCGAGGGAACAGGCAAGACCCTCATGCTGGTCAAGATACAGAGCAAAGGAACCAGCGAGACTTCAAGAGGAAGCCCTTCCAAACAAGTGGCCGGAACTGTGGGTATTGCAACCGCCGACACCCCCCTGGCAAGAAGAACTGCCCAGCGGCAGATACACGATGCAGCAAGTGCAACAAAATGGGACATTTCCCTATCATATGCAAGAGTGTACCTCCAAGGACAGTCAACGAAGTTCTTGAAACTGAGGATAACTTTAGCCTCACATTTGTGGGAGGGGCTTATACACCCACTAGTCCAAACACCTCCAGGGCCGAACCAGCAATAAACTCTCAAACCAGTAGGTCCGACCCTGGATGGCATGTCAACCTCAAGATTCAAGACCAAGAGACGCTGGCATGGTGCATCGACACAGGAGCACAAGTGTCTGTGATGCCTGAGCACATCTACAAGTCTTCATATGGAACACTTTCAAAATCTGACAGAGAACTTGTCGGAGCAGGGGATGTTCCTTTAAAGACCCTTGGATGTGCAGTCATGAACCTCCAACAAGACGAAACAGTCATTAAAGAACGAGTGTACGTAGTCAGTGGGGCATCCAAGTTGCTTCTGGGGATACCCGCCATCCGAAGTCTTGGTCTTATCCATGAAATCCCTGGGACATACAGTGTTAAAGCTGTCCATCAAATGCCTGATAGCCATCCACTCCACTCAGGGACCAAGGAGGACATTGTCAAGCAGTACCCATCACTTTTTCAAGGCCTTGGCAAATTGGAGGGTGAGCATACAATTCAATTGAAGGAAGGGGCCACACCCTTTTGTTTGACCACTCCCAGGCGAGTACCACTGCCACTAATGAAGCAAGTGCAAGAGGAGATCAAGCGTATGGAACAACTGGACGTTATTGAACCAGTGGATGAGCCGACAGAATGGTGTTCACCGATTGTGGTAGTGCCAAAGGCCGACGGCAGGGTGCGGATATGTGTTGATCTTACCAGGCTTAACCAAGCGGTCCGCCGAGAAGTCTATCAAATGCCAACAGTTGAAGAGACCCTGAGAAGCCTAACAGAAGGCTCAGTATTCTCCAAACTTGATGCCAACTCAGGGTTTCATCAGATAGTCCTAAACCCAGAAAGTGCCAAGCTAACTACCTTTATCACGCCCTTCGGCCGTTACATGTTCAAGCGTCTTCCCTTCGGCATATCCTCAGCCCCAGAACATTTCCAAAAGAGGATGGACAAAGAACTCTCTGGAATAGAAGGGGTCAAGTGCCGCATGGATGATATTCTAATCATCGGGAAAGACCAAGCGGAACATGACAAACGACTTAAGCAAGTCCTGGACAGGCTAGTCGAGAGGAAACTCACACTCAACCTTGAGAAGTGTTTATTTTCTCAATCCAGGTTGCAATACTTGGGCCAAATCATTGACAGTGATGGAATCAGGAAAGACCCCTCCAAGATCAAAGCCATCACCGACATGGCAGAACCCCAGAACATTGCAGACCTGAGACGTTTCCTGGGTTTGGTCAACCACCTTATGAAGTTCTGCCCAAATCTGGCTGAGACGACGAAACCCTTAAGAGACTTGCTCAAGAAGGAGAACGCGTGGGTGTGGGGCACCGCCCAACAAGAAGCCTTCCGACAGCTGAAAGTAGACATGGCATCCGACCAAGTTCTTGCACTGTACGATCCAGAGAAGGAGACCGTGGTCTCATCTGATGCCAGCAGTTTTGGACTTGGTGCGGTCCTCGTGCAGAAGCAGCCGTCCGGTGAAATGAGGCCAGTGGCTTATGCTAGCAGATCAATGACCGAGACAGAGCGTCGTTATGCCCAGATCGAAAAAGAGGCCTTGGCTATCACATGGGCACTTGAACACTGGGCTGAATTCTTGATCGGAATGAGATTTAAAGTGGAAACCGATCACAAGCCATTGATTCCATTGTTTTCCACAAAGCTGATTGACGAGCTACCAGTACGCATACAACGCTTCAGGATGAGACTCATGAGATTTGACTTTGCCATCGCACATGTTCCTGGTAAACTCTTGTACACAGCTGATTCATTGTCTCGATCCCCCCAGGAGGGTAAAGCCCAGGAGCCTAAGTCATGGGACGACCTACATGACGAAGTCGAGTGCTATGTGAATGCTGTATTGGTAACCCTACCTGCCTCCGACCAGCGGTTAGATGAGATACGTTCTGAGTTGAAGAGTGATGACACACTTAAAACTGTGATGCAGTATGTGCAGAATGGATGGCCTGAAGAGAAACGAAGAGTCCACGGGCCAATAGCTAAATACTGGAGTGAACGTGGCAACATCTCCCTCCACGACGGCCTGCTCCTGAGAGGACGACGAATCATCATTCCTCCGAGGCTGCGGGCAGATGTATTAAGGCGTCTTCATGATGGTCATCAAGGAATTACCAAAACACGTGCAAATGCGGCCTCCTCAGTGTGGTGGCCTGGAATCTCCCAAGACATCACAAGAGTCGTGCAGAACTGCGCCATGTGCGAGAAATATCGCAGAGAACGCATTGAGCCAATGAAAGGTACTGAGTTTCCAGAACGACCGTGGAGCAGAGTTGGCGTAGACTTCTTTCAGCACAAGGATAAACATTACCTCCTAGCCGTAGATTACTTTTCAAGAGATGTAGAGATAAGTCAAGTGTCCAAGAATGTAAACTCTGCCCAGACTATCCTGCAACTTAAGAAGATCTTCAGTCGACATGGGATTCCAGACATCTTATTTAGCGACAATGGCCCCCAGTTTGATTCACACGAGTTCACTAACTTTTCCACAGACTGGCAGTTTCAACACATAACATCGTCTCCACGATACCCCCAGTCCAACGGTGAAGTGGAAAGGGCGGTCCAAACTATGAAGGCGGTCTTGAATAAGAGTAATGACGAATACTTGGCTCTCCTGAATTACAGAGATACTCCATTGCACCACGGTTACTCTCCAGCACAATTGAGCATGGGTCGGAAACTTCGTACAAGAGTCCCCTGTCACCCGGAGGAGCTAAAGCCAGAGACCCCAGACCGTGATCACATCAGAAGGAAAGAGAAGGAGTACCGAGCTAAGATGAAATTCGATTATGACCATAGACACAAAGTAGTAGAGGGAAAGGAACTGTCACCCGGTGACCGCATTTGGATCCCCGATTTAAAAGAGGAAGGAACAGTGATTAAGCCACACGAGAGTCCAAGATCTGTAATCATACAGACCCAAAACGGACAAGTGAGAAGAAACCGCCGGATGACAAGAAGAGTTCTGGTGGGAAGTTCTCCGGTCCCACCCCAGAATGAAGACTATGAGAATCATGAGCCGATACCAACAAGAGAGAGGAACCCAGACGTATCCTCAGCTCCTGGAGCCAGCCAAGAAGATTATGTAGAACTACCTGTCCCTGGGGACCAACCAGCAGTGGACAAGCCCTTGCAGCCTGAACCGATGCTGACACGCCTTAGACCTAGAGGAGCTCTAAGAAGACCGGACAGACTTATCGAACAATGCTAAGATTAGTTTCACTTTAGGACACTGGAGAACTGCGTTGTCCTTATTGACATTTAGTCAACTTAAAAAAAAAAAAAAGGAAGATGTAGTAACATGAAGTACTAACTGACCGCTGACCGGCGGTAGAGCTGTCATTCGAGAGAGCTGTATGAATCTATCGTATTAAAGTATGTTGTGTTGATGCTGTCGTCTCTGTACCTCTTCGGACTCAACAATGTGATGAAGGCCATCAAGCAAACTGTTGCTAGTGGAAAGATCACTCCTGAACTCAGTCAATTGTATGAGAATTAAGTTTTAGTTCAAAGCTTTATTCAAGTTTGGTGCAGTGTCTGAACAAATTTTTCCACTAACACAGCAGTTGACTTGAAGACACTTGTTAGTAGTACCTCAAGCATAAATCTATAGACATACATGTAAACAGACCTTGAACCCCAAAGTAACCTAGATTATTTCTTTTTTAGGCCCGGGTCAAATAACGTACTTAGGTGGACCCAACATAATTATGTTTTCTTGCCAAATCAAACTCCAAACTTAATTCAAAGGTGATCCAGCCAAACTGAACTCTAGCCGTTCTTCACAATGGATAGCCAATCCAAATAAAATCGCTCGAACCTAACTTAAATGTTCATGTGAAGTCTTAAGTTTGACCCAGGCCTAACATCAATCCAATTTAATATCAACAGAAATATATAATTGAGTAATAAGAAATTAATTATTGTATTATATGTAATAAATTGTCAAGTCAAGTTTGTTCAGTGCTGCGGGACGCCACTTGCATTCCAGTATCCGTAATGAAATTTCAGTTCAAACAACTCCTTTGGCTTATTAAATTTGATCTCCATTGGCTTTTCATTCGACACCAACACCTCACACCTCTCAAGGCTATTTTGCACAGGTGCCATACGCCTTTTTAAAATCACATCAGGATCGACTTCTGTACCATCTAAATCCATCCTCGCGAATAAATATTTCGCTTTTCGCATATCTGTTATCTCGTATACAACTTGTGTATTTGTTTCCCTAAATCGTTGACCGAAGCTTGTGCGTTGCATAAGGTCTTTAGAAATGCATTCAAACACCTCTTGCGGCATGTCCATTTGAAAATCTCCACGCCATGGATTGGCAAGTCTTGGCCTTGTACTCAGGCGGCGAATTATTTTGGCGTGAATCTTTCGTAGGGACCTTGCAACCATCCCTCTTGCTGGTAATAATCTTTGCACGGTCGAAAATCTCCCTCCACGATGACTGTATTTGGTATCCAACACGGATACAGCAGCTTCTAGCTCTCCGAAAAATTTACTGATCCGTTGTATACCATCGCCAGTATCAACCCTTCCCAATAGATCAAGTTTGCAACGTTGAATTGGTTGTCGAAGGCTTTCTGCAAATTGTAAATTGGCCGCCATATTGGATTTTACCCGTTATTCATTGCGCGCCTCTAATGCAACATCGATGGGGTGGTTTGGCCCCACCGTGGATTTACGGAGTGAGGCTATGCCACGCCGTCCTCTGAAGTAAAGATGCACATATCGAATCGGTGTTGTTATTTCAACGGATAGCATTTCGTGTCGGTACGAAAAGCTATAAGGTATAAAGTGAAAATCTGAGCCTCAATGGTATGGATTGTCACTACCTAAGAGCAAATTAAGGATGCATTCTTTATAGTTGCATGCAGGTAGCTTGCGAAAAATCAATTATACTTTTCTGCGTTCGTTGTTTTTCCTTATATTTTGCTAAATTTGAAGACGACAATTAAAACATACTAATGGTACAACACCAGTCCCATGAAACGATTTTTAAAAAATTTTATCAAATTAATTCATACTGGATCTACAAAAGAAAATGGAACTTTAATGAGTGCCCTAGTCAAATGTTCTCTGTCAAATTAGAGAAAAGTTAATTAGTTGTGTCAAACAAATAAGAGCTGCATCAAATTATTATCTTTTTATTAAGCCGTTAGAAAAGCTCGGGTTAATTCAGTCCTGGTGTTTTCTCTAACTATCGATCTACAAAACACAGATTGTGTGATATGTAGTTATTGTACTATACATGCACTCTACGTAGTTTCCCAGATAGACCTTTTTAGGTAAAAAATGTAATATCAATAAATTGTTATTATTATTATTATTATTATTATTATTATTGTTATTATTAGTATTAGTATTGTTATTATTATTATTATATTATTGTTATTATCATTATTATCTAATTTAAGCTACCAGCTGATGGTCCAGTGCTGGCAAGTGAAACCAAATGATCGACCGACATTTTCCGTACTGAAGGACAAGATCACAAGCATGATGAAAAATAATAACGTAAGTTGATTATCGATAATAAGATAAATTGTCACTTAACTGTTGAAAGAGATGTATTTACAGAATAGAACAGAAAACAAAACAAAAATAGAAACACAAACAAAGATCACTTACACAAACAAATGCAGCTCAGCCTCCTATAGCCTTAACGATCGGGCCTTAACGACAGTTCACTAACATGAGGTATTGGTTCAACTCCGAACCAATTCAGGCACCTTGAAGCTCGGTCAATCGCAAAATTCTCGAATCCGATTGGTTGTCAGCAGCCTTTATTTCTTGCTTTCTTTGGCTGACAAAGTCGTATTGGTATTCAATAAAATATCAGCTGACCATCTGCCAAATTTTCAGCACAGGCAGCCCAGACTTTATGAGAGTTCGTTGGAATTTGAATTTTAAAGCTACAATCGTGGACAAAAGTCCTTTGGACAGTGCTGCACTATTCATATTTTTCTTTCATCTCTCGGTTCCCTCATAAAATAGTGCATCCTTTTCAAAATTTTTTTGCAGTTCGCCCTCCCCCTACCCTACACAAAGTTGAAACTCGGAAAAAAAATTCTGGATACACGCGTCCAACATTGATTGTGGGGTGAGGGGAGGGGTTGGACTGGTGTGAATTGGAAAACGCCCCCGAAATGCAAAGTGTCCCAAGACTTTTGTCCATGACTGTAGTTGGGTAAATTATCGGCCTCGCACGCGAGTTTGCCTGTTGCACCCAGTCAAATCGACCCAGGTAACCTTCCACCGTGCAACTCGTGTCCGATTCCGAGCGAAGGCAAATTGTCGAGCTGACGCTAGCTTTAAGTGACCGTTGATTACGTCAAGTCCAGGTGTCCAAAGCATCGGGAAAAAAAAATCCGATAGAAATAAGTTTGAAATCCAGCGCTTTGTGAGCGGTTATGATGAGACTACAGAAGCATAAGAGAGAAAGACACATTGTCGGCAGATCCGTTATCGGCAATCTTGGTAAGTTTAGACCATTTTTATCGGATTTATGGAGCTTTAAGTCATAGACGGTAGGATTCAGACTCAAGAACCTTTCCTTTTTTTTTTTTATTGTAAGGACAACTGAATCAAAATCTAAAACAAGCCAAAACGACTTACACGTAGATTGTTCCAATGTTTTTCTCTTCCCCGTGCTCGTTTCTGTTCCCCGTTCCCCTTTTTAGTAACTGCCGTTCAAAGGGTAAGCACGATACTTTTATATTTTAGGAGACTTAGATGAACATGGAAAAGTATGACACCAGCGAATATGGTTTCATTGCCGACTTCTTGGAATAGAAGCGGATCAAATCCGTTCTTACTGAGTCTTTCACTCAAGATACCTTTTTTCAGGAACTTGCTCAGTTTTATTTGTGGGCAACTACTTGCTGTCAGCTTACACGCTCTCAAGTCTTAAGGAGAGGCATTTTTTTTAATAATGTAGCGCGCAGTCTAAGGGAGTATAAATGACGTTAACATATCTAGTATTCATTAATGAATAAATGCAACATGGCATAAACAGGAACGAACGATCTACGTTGTACCTTTATTGCTTCAAAGGCTGCTGATACTATAATTGGTTACAACCTAATTATGTCCCTGAAAAATATAATGAGCTGAGAGTTACACCGGTAAAAACTGTTAAGCCTTCTTTTTAAATTTGGTAAAATTAACCCTAGTCAGGCTCTGGAGGCCCATTTAATGAAAACAAAAATAAAAAATAAAAAACTGGTCAAGCCATGACCTCAAGACCTAACGGCTTCATCTTAAACGTGTTTGATCTAGAAACATTTTGAAGTCGTACGTAATGACGTGCTCGTCAACAATAACGTTACCGAAGAAACCGAGTCTTGACAGCCATGTTTTTACAAAACTTGCAGCTTCTTCTACAAAAGGGTTATATTTCTATTTTTACTTATTGTATCTGATCAATTGAACATAATTAAGTATTATTTTATCAAATTAATCACTACTGTGATCCAGGCTTTTTAAAGACTAATTTGAGGAAAAAAACGTGTATATAGAGTGACCGAATAGCAGATCCTGAATTCAATTTTAGCAGTGTTCATTTCTCTCGCTTCCTTTTTAAGATGTTCTTCAAAAGCCTTAACACTTACGAAGATCGAAAGCCAATTACTTGTATTATCTGATATTCAGGCGAAAACTGCTCTCACAATTGCAACAGCTAAAAAAGTCGTCCCCACTGTAATAAAGGCTATCTTGAGACTTTTTACACTTGGTCTTGGAGCGCTGGAGGACTGCTGTGCGGTGGGTAATTGTGCAGCAGTTGAACTCAGGGAAGCTGATTGAGAAGGAAACGTAGACGCTATAAGAAGCTAGTCAAATTTTAATCTATATTCGAAGTATCAGGCTTGGCTGACATAGTGGAAATCTCTTTCTAGAGAGTAAGTCCTCGTCGCTGAGCAAT
This sequence comes from Porites lutea, assembly GCF_958299795.1. Classification (NCBI taxonomy): domain Eukaryota; kingdom Metazoa; phylum Cnidaria; class Anthozoa; order Scleractinia; family Poritidae; genus Porites; species Porites lutea. The sequence continues at coordinate 20,353,662 of NC_133210.1, read as the reverse complement.
ATAAACTGTAATTACAGGGAATGGCCCGCTTTAACCTGTGATACAAAAAAATACTTCAAAACGTTTGTGTTATATTGCACACCCGAGGGCGGTTTTGTTGCAGATGAATCATGGGTAGATGGCTGAGGTGTAAGCGTCGTTTCCTGGGAAGGGGCAGTACCCGGATCGGAAGCTAAAGCAAAATATAATAGTAAAAAATACAGTTACTTAATATTTTTGACATATTCCCCCTTAACCGTTTCCCTTTCATTTGTCAACATGGGGAAAAATATTATCAAGAATATAAGACAATCGCAAAAAATAATTAATGTACTTCCAATCCTCTTGTTAATGCTTACTTTACACAGCTTACCAGTTTTTCTTTTCCCTTCCCCATGAGTTTTACCGTTTTCATTTTTTTTCCAAATTTCTATGGATAGGTAAGTTCTATGGGTTAGTAAAAACCCAAAGCAACTTAACCAATCACAAGAAAGTGAAATGTAGAAATCACGTGTTGTCTACGTGCTGTGTTCTGCCTGGCGCCAAATTCCTACGCGAAAACTGAACTTAAAGTTCGAAAATTCAGCAGGAGTTTGAGCCCTGCCGTGAATGTTTTTCAGGTTTTTACTTTGCCTTTAAACAAATTCAAACACTCGCAGTTTTTAAATCCGATTTAAAGAAATCTTTTATAATGAAGTCGTTGGAACCATTTACAATATGTAATTACGCGTACTTTTGACTTCTGAGCGAGAAATTATGGCTAGATTTTGCTTTTCTTTTAAGCGCGAAGGAGCCTGAACGTTTGTTTTTGTCTCAAAATTTAGGAATGCATAGCTCTTGCGAAGTTTAATCGATGTGTGATTTATTAAAAGGGTAAAAATGGTCGAAACGGTATACGATTTATGGCAGCCTTCAATGTTTACAACGACGTTTCGCGCTAAACCGGGTTTAAGGTTTTTCTTCCCCTTGGGCAGTTTATCCGTGTGTGACCTCAAACATGAAAGTGAGCAAAACCCAGACCGACCCCAACCCAAACTATTTCCACATGGGGAGCCTTGGGGAAGACCAGTGTGACTGCACCTGATGTAGTAACTTCTTAGTAACAAGATTTGTGGAGGAAATGTGAGGTATATTCCTGTATAACTTAGGTTATAGCTCGTAGACATGACATTATGACATTTAATAAAGAGTATCTCTTTTTTATCTCAAAAACTCCACCAAACGACAGCTTTATGCCTCAGACAATTGAAGACCCTAGGCAAGGCCCCGTCCACACGTGTCGGGATATTTTTGAGTCCGCAAATTTTTCTTTGCGGATTCAAAAGAATTTCTCGACTTTCTTTCTCAACAACTGTTTCGCCGACACTAGTTAGCTCGTTTAGCTCGTTTGGCATATTTTAAGTGTAAGCAGTAATTATTTTAGTAATAGCTAGGTTTAGCTGCACACGTTATAAGACTTAATTGAGATAAGTCCAAGATGTAAAGAAGCGATAAAGCAGATATCGTGAATATTCACGATCGGTCGGTCGGTCTTGTTACGTCATTGGTTAAAATATATCCGGATTTAGCGTCCACAAGATTCCGGATACATAGCGTATTAAGAAAGTTCCACTCTGTCGCGGAGAGCGGATTCAAAAAGTTGAGGATTAGTATGCCGGATTCACCGGATCATATATACGTTGTGGACGGACTGTCGAATCGACAAAGGAAAAGTTGCAGATTCAAAATTATCTGGATACGAGTGGAAGGGGCCTAAATTTAACCGACTAGGTTGTGAAATTAATTTTTAACTACACCAGGGATTGCGTTTACTACGCAACGCTACTATAGTCCTGAGTTCTTTGTATTTGTTTATTCAATTTAGGCGAAATTTAAGGTACTAATCTACCGTCCTGTTACCTTTCAAAAATGATACCGACGTTTCGCGAAACCACGTCCTTTCAAGAAAGGTGTTTTGGAAGCCACGGTAAAAAGGGGACGGATACTAAAACCAGCAACCTTTTTGCAACGTTTCCGCAAGACGACCTGTAAGCGACGCTGCCCGTGTTTTACCACCGAAAATTAAACCCGCTTTGAGACAAGGTTGTCGCAGGTTGGGAAAAGGGATTAAAGAAAGTAGAAAGTAGTCTGTCACTACTTTTTGGAACAACTTTTCGCAACCTCCCGTGGGAGAACCTAACTTGTTGCACTAAAAAAATTATTTTGCTTACCATTTTACATCGGTTTGGTTAAATGTTGTGGTATAATGTGCACAATCATGTAAACTGGGGATGCTAACTTTTTCAAAAGGTTACCTGCCATTTTTAATATAGGCGGTGTTGCCTAAATTAAACTGAATGGCAAGTCATGGCTTTTAATTGAAATCATTCTTAATCGGTGCAGTAGACAACGCATCTAGCTAGTTCACGATTCAATTAATTGATGTTGTGCTAAGAACATCAAATTTTGTATTCGCCTGTCTTTTTACTGCCAAAATGGTAACTTAAGTTAACTTTCATCAACATTTTTTATTGTGAATGAATAGATGCTTATAAAATACTTACTTATCACAACTGCAAGGCTTGAGCAGTTCCATGTCCATTATCAGCAATACAATTGTATGATCCAAGATCCTCTTTTTTGAACATTGAAAAGATATAGCCAGTTACCAGAGGCATTGAACTGTGCTGCTTTAACACCATCTTCAGTCCTAGCTGATATCAGGGAGAGGGTCACCAGATGCATTGCAGCTCAGGGTTACATTGCTCCCAATATTTACTCTGGAGTGGTTTTGAGGTAGCACAGTTATTTTTGAAGGAACTGAAATATAGTTTAAACAGTATTTCTGTTATACTCAGGCAAGCACCAACACCGCTTGTTATCTGTGCTCTACAAAATATGTACAAAACAAGCCAATTTTTCTAGACGGTGCGTATAACCCAACAACTTAGCTCTTTGTCCCCAGCCAGTTCACCAGCAAAAAAACGACATTTTAGCCCAAATTCTCCTGTTTGAACTATTCTTCGGCCAGTTAGTATTGGTATGACTAAAAAAGAAATTTCCAAGACTAAGGACATAATTTTCTGCTTGGATGTAATTACCAGCTTTTCCGTTTTTCTGCGCACAAGTCAAAATTTGAACTTTTTTTCGAATTTATTTCGAGTTTTTTCTCGCTCCCTTCTTTTTCCCTTTGCCTTTCTTTTTATAGCCAGTTTTGTTGCCCACTTCATCGTCTTTCTTTCGCATGAAATTTTGGCTGGCTTTCTTTCCAACAAAGGGCAAATTTAATTGTGTAGTAGGTAAATAGCAGAAATGGCATTGGATTTTTTCCCCAAATGTTGCTTGTTTTTTTTTGTCTGTAACTCTGTCATTAAGATTGGTCAAGAGTTGCTGAATGAGGTACCAGTGGAGAGATTTATCCTCGCTGATTTTGCTATTTAGTATTTTTTAAAACTATCTTTTAACCCTATTCAAACCGGGGAGGGGCTTTTCAGGTCCTCCTCACTAAAAAATTGAATAACTTCAAACCCGTTCAAGCTATGACCACCAAACTTGGCGACTTTTCCTAAAAACTATCTGGGGACATTTTAAAGTCGTCAGGACGAGTACGTTAAAATTGACGTTACTACGACAACCAAGTTTTAACAGCCATGTTTTCAAAATTTTCCTTTTTGAACAAAAAAGGTCAAGTTTTAGTTATGCTCATTCAATAAATTATAGCTTTACACTTAATTTAGCAATATTTTGTAAACTTTATTAAACCTGTTAGTGTAATCCGGCCTCTTTAGTGACTGATTTGAAAAAAAAAAACATGATTTTAAAATGACCCAATGGCAAAAGCTGTAGCTGAAGGATCCTTTTATGCAAAGGTGACTTTTTTCTATCACAATTACCTCGATTTCTACGCGTTTTAGTAAAATTGAATACATTTCAAAAATTCAAAATGGCGGATCCAAGATGAGGGACAGTTCCAGATTATTTTTAATAATAAATGACGTCATCATGACGTAACTGCTACTGTTGAAAGTCATTAATGTGTTAATCAACTTCTCGATTTTGTCAAACACCTAACTATTTATTTAGTATTTTTCGCCTCGAAGGGAAAAATTGATGCAATTTGGATTCTGCCCATACACCGTATTCACAAATGGCGGACGCGCGGGAAAAAACTGGTACCTAATCATGAAAACGAGGCGTTGGAGGATAACAAACACAAATTTCTCACTGATAGCACAGTTTTAGTCAACTCACAGAGCGGTGATTTCTTCTTTTTACAACGTTTCGGCGGACTTTTTTTACTGTAACAGGTTTCTTAGGATGTGGTCAAGTTCTAAAGTTTACTGTTGTGTTCCCCTTTGCAACCAAACAGGCCGCGTAGATCCGCAAGGAAACAGAGTGGGATTTTTTACTTTTCCGAAGGATCCAAACATTCGCCAGCAATGGCTACAGAAAATCCGAAGAGATGTTGGCCCTAACTTTTCATTAACGAAAGATACCAAGATCTGCTCGTTACATTTTCGTGAAGAAGAAATAAAAACAGGCATTTCCGGCAAAAAAATTGAATTGGTGAAGGGCACAATTCCTTCGAGGTTTGCGTGGCGTACTTCTCCACGGAAAAGACATTCGCCATTAGACGGAAGTCAAATACCTGAAAAAAGGAAGCAAATGGAGGATTTATCTACATGCAACGAGAATGGATGTGCGGCTGAAGACCTACACAGTGTACCGGTAGCTAGCACGAGCACAGTAGACAGCAGCAGTCTTTCAGACGATGATATGGTTTCAAACAACCTCGAAACTTCTGACCATGAAATTCAAGAAGAGTCACTCGAATCATTGAAAATGCAGCTGCTACATGCCCAGAAAGAGATTGCTTGTTTAAATGAAGATTTATCAAATTTGAAATCACGCTTAGCTAAAACTGAAGCTGAACTGGTGAATTCAGAAAAGGAACTCAAACGTCTATCGCAGGAAAACAATGACCTAAAATCACGTACGTTTTGCATAAACAATCTGTCAGACAACGATTCTATTTCATTTTACACTGGTTTCCCAAACTTAGAGACGTTCAAAGCAACGCTTTCATATCTGAATCCAGGGGAAAATGGTGAAAATATTCGATACTGGCGTTCAATTGATGTGAAAGTAGACGACGAAAGGAAAAGTCAACAAAGGGATTGTAACAAACCTGGGCGAAGAAGAACTCTTCAGCCAGAGGAAGAGTTTTTTCTGGTGTTGTGTCGATTGAGACAGGGATTTAACGAGAAACATTTAGCATTTTTATTTGGCATTTCTCAGCCGACAGTTAGTAGAATTTTTATTTCCTGGATTAACTTTATGTTTCTTCGTTTTGGCAATATAAACATTTGGCCTAGCCGGGAGGAAATTAACAAAACTATGCTTGAAGATTTCAAAGTTAAATATCCAAACACGCGTGTCATCCTAGACTGTACAGAAATAAAATGTCAAATGCCAAGCAGCCTGCTTCTTAACAGCAGATTATTTAGTTCCTACAAGAACCACACTACACTCAAAGGGCTTATTGGGATTGCCCCTTCAGGAGCAATAACATTTACAAGCCAGCTGTATACCGGCAGCATTTCAGACCGAGAAATTGTAGAAAGAAGTGGTATCCTGGACTTACCCTTCAGCGAGGGTGATGATATAATGGCAGACAAAGGTTTTACAATCGAGGACTTGCTTCCTCTGGGTGTTACATTAAATATACCTCCATTTCTTGGCCAAGCAGCTCAGATGTCGCCAGAGGATGTGGTTAAAACACAAGTAATTGCAGCATTACGTATCCATGTGGAGAGAGCTATTAATAAGATCAAAAATTTCCACATTTGGGACAGAGTAACCCCTCTATCTTTATTTCCTGTGATTAATCAAATGTGGGCAGTCTGCACCTTTTTGTGCAATGTCCAGGACTCCATTATAACTGAGTAATACGTACCAATGCCATACCTACCTATGAAAACTGAATTGCCAAAAACAAAAAGAGTGCAAGAGGCCTCATAATAATTGACTTATTTAAGAGTACTGTAATAGATAATGTGAGATCTGGAAAGTTTACTGACTTGATATATTGCTTTTGTTTTGTGAGTGCACATGTGAGTTACATTTGACATTGAAATTTAAATGGGACTTGCTGCCAGGGTGTAACAGATTAAAATTAACCTGCTTTTATTTTATGTTTACATGTAGGTGCTGCTCTTAGTTCTTTTAAACGTTAATCATGTCTGACTCACCTACACTTGGCACTTGAAATCCGAAAGTCAATTAACCCTATACAGGGAATACATAATCAGGCAAAAAAACTGACATGGAAGGAATGCTGTAAGTAGTCTATAAGGCCTCAACTATGGCAAACTTAATGAAATGTTCATAATAATAGTAAAGGAGTTTTCTCTCAAGCTCTTGCCAGTACAGCAGGTCAAAGAGGACTCTCTCGATTGATATTCCCTTTTTGGTAAAAATCACAAAATCGCACCATTCAGCACCAGTTATCCCCATTTGCCCTTGGATTTGTGCATAATAGGGATGTGTTACTTTCAATTTACAATTCCCATCAATGTTCTCACAACAAAAACTGGCATCTGAACAAGCATCCAAAGGAGTTACTAGAAACTTCGTTTCTGGACATTTAACTTCTAGTAAGCCAAATGGCTTGCTGCAACCTGCATCAAAAACTTTTCCGTCAGGTGAGCAAGCCAGTACTGGTTCCTTTTTGTACACAACCAGACCGCTTTTGAAAACCTCAACCGGGATTGATCTCTCATTCATATACTTCATATAGGCATGAACTGCTTCGGGCTCGTATTTAATTCCATGTCTCGTATGTCTTGATGTAAAGGGTTTTGGGTTCATAAGCGTGTTAGCGAAAGTCTCGTGATTTCTTTGTCTGTGAGAAATCAAGTGAAAATTCGACGCTGTAAATCTGTATTTACGTTCTGACCTCCACAACTCGCTATTCGCTTGGTCTCTCGTCGCAGCCTCTAATGCGTTGATTTCATCCTCATCGAGGTTAAACTTCTTTACAAATTCATTTTCCTCATCAGGAAGTTCACGTCGCTCACCTTCCCCTTGCTTTCGTAAGGGGAAGGAAGGAAATTGCTCTATTTGTTGATTACGAGGCATGTTACGGGGAACAGCGTCTATGTTAATAGAGACATCAAAATTTGATTCCGTAAATGATAACTGATAACTTGCATAGGAACCAACTGGGCTATTACCAAATTTAGTTTCGGTTAACACATTGTGATTGGCTGCTACGTTCGCTAGCCCCATTTTTGGATTGATACTTCTTAATGTATCTTTGAATTTTGTTTCTTCTGCTTCCTGTACTCTGTCATTTGTTCTCGCTTCATAGAGAAGACACTTTAATCCCTCTTTTTGGGTTTCATTATTGTTCGCCAGCTTTGTTTTTTTCACAACCAGATCCATAACTGGTTGGGGCACAATAGTATCTCCCCTCCCTTTTCGGTGCCATGTTTGTAGTTTTGAAGTGCAAGCTTCTTTACTATTTTGGTCCGCGTCATCATGCAAGTCGAGCGTGCTTTTGCTTTCGTACAGAGAATATTTGCACATTTTAAGCATCAGGGCTAAAGCATGGTTACAATAACCTGTTTTCCCCGCCACGCAAGAACATGTTGACTGAACAACTTCACCTTTTATAATACACAATGCCAGCTGAATGTTATGTGGGGCATCGTTTTTTCTGAAGGAATGGTGACACTTGCAGCGAAAATAGAAATGTTTATCGTCACTGGTACATTCAATGTTTTTAAGGTATTCGTCTTCCAAAAATGTCTTTCCCTTTCTCCAGCTTGTCGGGACGGAATGATTAGTGCTTCCCAAGCGCTTTCCGCTGTTAGAGATGAAACGATCCATCTCAGCTTTCGTAAAAAGTGGCATTTTTTCTAAATTAATTCCCCAGCCATGCTGAGGAAAACTAAAATTATTAGCAGTCGAAAACGTGATAACAGAGCTTGTGGTAGTGTTTGTGGCGGTGTTTGTTGCAGCCGATTCATTTTGCTTTGCGAGTTTTCGTTTCGTGTAAATTAAATCCGGGTCTGGGTCGACAAGAAAACCATCCTTACCCTGATTAATGTATTCTTCAACTCTAAAAATGTAAGAAACATATAATATAAAAAGATAAGCTTTAATTTAGAGTGAAAAAGCGACAATTCAACAATCGAAAATGATGATGGTGGTTTCATACCGCTTTACGAGTTGAGCTTTTGTGCGAAGTCCTTTTGCTGGATCGTTTCTACATTTAAGCCAAAACCGTAATTCTTCATTTTTCAGCTGTGCTGGATTTCTTCCAGCTAAAGATGACCCGGGAATATCTTCTTCGTTAAGGAAAACGGACATGTTTACCTATAACTTCTTCTATGATCTGTAAGTGTTATCCTCCAACGCCTCGTTTCCACGTTTGGCCGATCACTCGTCCCAGGACAGCCGCCATTTGTGAATACGGTGTATAAATCAACAATACGACGTCATAGGGACGTCATATTACGTAATTGCGTCAATCGAATTATGCCTAGATGTTAGAAATGACGAGTATATTATTGTAAGCTGACCGTTTTTGAAGTTATAGTGGGGTGGGAAGGCGGGGGGAGGGCTCAAGCAAAAAAATAGGGTCAAAATAGCTTAAATGGAAAGCTGAATAGGTCAGAAAGAATAATATGCATGGATCCTTATGGACCAAAAATGACCTAAGCGTACGTCAAAGAGTTTGTCAACATGAGAATTGCTTTTTTCTTGGATTTAATTTCCTGCCTTATGCTGAATTTGGTGAATTCGACAATTTTAAATGGAACCTGCCCAATTTCAAACAATTTGGAAACGTCCATTAGAAAAAATGTGTAAAGAAAGGGAAATAATTAAGTTATACTCAATTAGATTAGTATTTAGCGACTGTCATATCTGGGGATATGAATAAATATATTTGTGAATGAATGAATGAATGAATGAATGAATGAATGAATGAATGAATGAATGAATAGGTAATTAGCTATTACATAGTATTAACAGTATTGATTATTATCGTCCGCCTTAGAATACACTGTCTTTCTAATGTTATGTAGCAAAAAAATAATTTCAATTGACAGCTGTTGTAACACTTTTTCATAACAAACTGTGGGCAAATATATACCTTTGATAAGTTATTTCCTTTTCGAGTTAATTGGGATAAGAAAAGGTTCAACTGGTTATCATAGAGTAACTGAAAAAAATCTTTGTAATGCACAATAGTTATTTATTCATTGCGTAAAATTGCCTGACTAAAAAGGACTATTCAGTTGGTATAGAATTAATTTACTAATCTTAAAAAAGCTAGACGCTCATGAGAACAACTATAGCGACAATACTGTTCAAGTCATATTGTAGATAATTTTTTTTCAAACGTAGTTAAAAGTGGGATTGTAAATTAATCAAAACATTTGCAGTCTATCGATTTTCAAAGTTGCCGAAAAAAATCCAAGGTTAAGTTCTGGAATGCAAAGGAATTACTATGCGGTGCCTAATAGTTAATTGCATAAAGAGTCTCTACCTCAACTTAATATTGAGCGATCTGGACTTTGTTCATTCTATGACGCGTTTAAAATATGAGTGTGTAGATAGATAATGTCATGAAAATGATAATTTTGTAATAGACTGCTTAAAACTTCACAAAATTATTTTAAAAAAAGACTGTTAAACGTGAAGAGCTAAAAAAATTATAAGCAAAAATTTGAATCATCAAGAGCCACACAAGAACGAAGGCACGTTTTGATGAAGTAAATACTCGATTACTCAACTTACCAAAAAGGAATACTATTAAGAGAGGAAGAAATAACACATTTTTGACTTAACCATAATAAAGTTAATGTAGGCAGTTGAATATGAATTTTGCAAGAGGTAGTTAAAACACCTGACTGAATATGTAGAGCCCTCACAAACCTTGAACCATCACTTATACTTTATCTTTAAAACGTAGCCCGGTGTTGGCAAATTATTCTCGCGAAGCGAGTTTATAATCTCGTCGCGCGCAAAGCGCGCGTGCATCACGTGAACCGTGCGTGGTCTTAGCCAGATGCAAAATGCGATGCGCCGTAAATAAATAAATCTTCTTTCTCTGAATATATGCTTGGTGTCCGCCAATGACTTCATATAGCGCTACGTCATGGAGCATTTTGCGTTTCCAGGCAACATAGACTTTGCCGCTGATGACCAGCGCATTGCCATGTATTATTCATGAAAGGCTGATGCGTTTATTCATCTATGAAACAATGTTTACAATCGGTGAATCACGAGCAATTTCACATTCAAATTACACAGGACAACAAGCACAACAAGTGGCTGGAAATCCTCGATTTTCAACCGAAACACCTCTGGAGAACGCCGACCAAAATTCATCGCGAGCAGAGAAGACGACAACAACAAGAAGCCGCGTGCAAGGCACAGAGAACATCGCTTAGCCCAGCGAAGGCAACTTCGTCAACACAATGACGAAAAAATACTACAATTACGCTGCAAATGGAGCCGATGAAGAGAGAGAACACCGACTGCCGACGCTTCAAAAAGCGATAGGGACCCAAGCGATCCCAGACCTCATTGCACCGAAAGCTTATACTCAATCTCCCTATAGTTTCCGGAGTGAGGAATTTCAAGTGAGCATTTCAAGTGACCCTCCATTTCTCAAGTTTTGTGTTACTTTACTCCACTCCAGCTTTTTTGCTGGCCAGAATCCAACCGATTTCTAACCAGTAACCTAATCCAAATTTTTAACTTCGGAATATTCATTTATTGGGACGTAGATCGAAAGAGAGAGCAAAAAAGGCCGTATCTGAATCATATCGGTAAAACGTACGATTGCTTTTGTATTGCCCTTATTAGTAGCCATCGTATTCTTGGCGTTTTGGCAGAGGAGCGATATCATAGGTCATTTACAGATAGTACATGACACACTGGGGTTTTACAGTAAATCATTCAAGACATATGACGCAGGGTCTTACCGCTAAGATGGCCCCTAAAAACGCACATTTAATCTCATTGTCTTTAGAATAGAGTGGTCTTAAGAACGAGTTTTGTAGAAGTGACAATCAGGTCCTTTGTCAGTTGTCAGTAAAATGTTAGGCTATTTGTCAGGTGTCCGTTAAAATTTTGGCAATTCGTAACTTGTCAGTTAACCCCATCCAGTCCCTCTATTATGAATAGAAAAGCAAGCACAAAAAAATTACAGAGAGGTCATTTTCTTTATTTTAACATTTATTTGAAAACCCTAATTTTTCTGTACTCAAACAAAATTCGCGTTACAATTCCTATGTCATTGATCTTTCCACTCAACTACTGTGGCCGAAGCTTTCAAAGCTGTCTCGAATGTGAACGCGTTCCCTAAAATACCTGCTTCAATTTAACATGTCTAAAAGTCAGTAACACAATTCTTATTACTGCACGTTTATTTTCACATAATTTTGACTACATCGCACTAAATATACTTTAAATCCCGTGCTAAAAAACTTCACAAGTGAGTGTTTCAACTACCGTACAGTTCCCATAGTAGCGACCCTCCGAAAGTTACGACCCCCCGAAAGTAACCGAAAGTAGCGATTCCCCAAAAGTATCAGGACTAAGTTTTTTTCAATTATAAACATACCGAATCTTATGCCTTTAATGTTTTCCAATTGCAATCTATAGTCAAGTTTTTAATGTACAGTATTAAGATGTTCGTGCAGTTACAAATTTATCACTAAAAGGCACTTTACAACAAGGAAAACCTGGCATGCCTGAAACTATCATTCGTCGTTGACGTCAGTTCACAGATTTCACAATGTAAAAACTATACTGATATAGAGTTCATATAAAGAACAGGAACGTTTCTTCAAGTTAAAACTGAAACTTCTGCATACTGCACAATAAGAGGAGCCCATCACCCGGAGGGCTCCTGACTATAAAACGCATTTTTTTTGTCGTGGACTAAAAGCACTGAGTTTATTTTTCTTCGCCCCTGAGTCAGAGAAGAATTCGATTTCTTCTACATCGGCTGATTCACGCGTTCGGTAGTCCGATAGACCATCGATGTTAATGTCGGTTTTTGGTCCCCGAAAATAACGACCCCCCGAGGGTAACGACACCCCGAAAGTAACAAGCCCTGAGGACTACTAATTCCGAAAGTAACTAGGGTCGCTAGTATGGCCACTTTACAGTATTCCTTTATGTTTTCATGTTTTATTGGTTTATTTTTGTTCCCTTAAGGGAGGTGATCTGCTCCATTTGCCCCAATTTTACCGCACTACAACCAGTTGCAAACGTGTATAGACACTTCCACGAAAAAAACAACCTTTAAATGCTTCGCATCGCTGCTAGTCACAGGTCTATGAGATGTAATACTAACCTCCCTCCTCCCTTCCATTCAAAGTTGTTCCTCCAAGTTTTGAGCATGGTCTTGTATTGCTAGCAACTTTGATTAGGGGTGGAAGAGGCATCACAAGCATAAGATCGTGGACAGGCCATTTATGCCAAAATACAGTACAGTGTCTATAAACACACACACTATTATTATTAACAATCTACATTTACATAAAGTCCATTTCTGCCCGCAAATAGCAGGTGCTAGTCGAGGCGGGCGGAGATATTAGGTACAGCAGTTAGTAATAAATTACAAATAAACAGATAAATAAATAAATAAACAAAAAAATAACTAGATATATATAAATAAGTGAAATAAAGCTTAAAGATAACTGCGACACTAAATTAAGATATGTATACTTTATAAATTAAACTATGTAGAACTATTTTTTGAAGCAGAATGGGCGATTCAACATAATCGTCCCCGGCCTCTAATGACGAAAATAACATCAAGTACCTCAAGTACTTTTGCAGCTGGTTGTAAAAGTGTAAAATAACATCAAGTGTCTCAAGTACTTTTGCAACTGGTTGTAGCTTTTCATTGGCGTGCACTAATGGACAAATGGCTAACCGACCGATCAGAGCATTTGCGTTACTTTTGTTATGTTATAATTAAGGATTGCAGCATTCTAAAAGATCTGCAAAGATCGAGCTTAATGTTCATACTAATGATAAGGACATTAACTTTCTGATCTGAAACTATAACACGAGAACTATAACTATCGAATAAAGCATAAGTTGTCAATCATCTGCGTGCATGTGTTGTAGGTTAGGAGGATTTTTAATTAAAGCGAGCTTATTTTTCTCCTTTTCCTATTCCTCAGAAAAGCGGATATGGTGAGCCACCTGCAAAAAAAAAAACGTAGATTCATAAACTTCAAATGAGCGTTTAGAATACCATTTCCGCGTCAAAAATTTCTACCTAGCTTTATTTTCTGTATAGGGTTATTTAGGAAAAGCACTCCTTTAATTTGCATCTTGATAGTATAGCCATCTGTGATCTAACTAGAACCACCTTAAGTTAAATAAAGGATCAGTTTGACAGCAATTGTATCTACGAAAAACAGCTAATTAACTGTAGCAGAACATGGTTAAAAGGCAACAATGTTATTTCTATTTTCATTAACATTATCTTATCATTGTTAGGTATGATATGCGCTCAAAATGTGAAATTGGATTTGTTTTGCGTGATAACGTTTAACGTCTGCAATATCAAACATTAGATTACTTACCTTCATGTGCCGCCGATATATGACAATGTTAAGAGAAGTAAAGACCAACACAAAAGCTCCAACTGTGGCCATTCTGAGAAGAAGAGTAAAAAGACTCATTGAAATTAATACTATTAAAAAGAATCAGTAAGTGTTGTACACGGCTTAGAAAGTGGGGAAGATTTCTAACAGGATGCACCTCTGTCTGGTAAAAGAAAGCTTTACCTGTCCATTATCTAATAAAATATTGAAATGAACCTATGAAGGGAACTTGGACATGAATTCTCACTTACCATGGGTGGCGGTTGCTGTGTAAATGGTGGTTGGTAATGGAATTTTTGTTATGGAATCAGCATCAACAACAAAGCTGCCAAGTTTTCTTCCATCAGCAGCATTTTTCAGGGCAGTTATCACATTGTTGACATTCACGTTTTGATTGAACCACAGAAAAAGTTCGACGATCACGCCTGGGCTACAGAAGAGAATTAACAACAAGAGTTTCAAAACTGTGCCTAAAGGGATATATCTATGTTACACCAGCTGGCTAAAAACATGACTTACACAGGGATTGATCACTAAAAATTACACTTAGACTTATTGAACTGCAAAGGAATCACTAAGGGCCTATGCTTGCTGATAGGACTGCCCATCAAGAAGCTTTCCAGTAAACATTATTTCACTGAACAAGTGCCTAAATTGCTACCTACAGACTGAAAGTAGGAAATATGGAAACTTCTTACACAAGGACACTTATGTTTTACATAAATTTAAGAATAAACAACTACTGAATTCGCCTCCCGTTTGATATGAACAGTTATGCATAAGTCCTTCGTATCACGCGATTATCATAGAAAACAATTCCAAGCTCACAATATCCTTACCTCCCCGTACGGTACGTTTATTCAACCATTTGCTTGTTCCTCGGCAGTATCAGAATGTGTACGGATGCTTTTTCATTGCATTTATTCCTCAGAAAGACAATCTAGCAATATTTTGATCATGAACGAAATAGATACAAGTAGGGTAAATCTGTACCTCACATTTTCAATAGAAACCCTGATGACTCCAAAAGGAATAAGTTGCTGTTTAACCTGAAAACAAAAAAAAAAATTTGCAATGCGCCGAAAAGACTCAACCCTATTTGCTTTATACCTATATCTACGGCAGGTGTGTCGACGCAAATTTTTGTTTGGATGAAATTTAATTATTTTATTAATTTATTATTTTATCACTGTGTCATTGACGCTTGGGATCATGAGCTGGGGCAAAAGGTATCTGTATTTACATTTAATGGTAAATGCATTATAGTTAAACCTCTAGATCTCAGATCTCTTCGTTATGTATTTTTGTTGGCTTTCTTGGCTTCGACGGTGCACAGCATTCAGTACGCGTTGTAATCATGTTCATCTTTTTCCGCCAAAGAACGTCGAATAGATCAGTTATTCAGTCACGCTTTTTAAACTAAAAGCTATAAAGAATTATGCAAAATCAGGTAGCTCTGAACATAAACAGCACCGTTGTTTTTATCTTTTAGAAGCTTGCCGGCTTTCATTACTTGAGTAGGCCTACTCTGGGACCTTAACTCGCCTTAACTCGCTGTAACTCGCAACTTGAGATTATGTTCAAATTTCCTTATCTCGCCTTAACTCGCCTAAACTCGCATTATCTCGCACAAACTCGCCCAATCTCGCCACTGCCAAGTGGATACCAATTTTAATATCTCATCCTACTCTCAGTGTAATTTCACAATTACTCCATAAAGGGAAGATGCCAAAGAATACAAATTTCAAAAGTTTAAAAAATAGTGATTTTTAAGGAAAACAGGGTTTTTACCTTTAAAAAAATATGTACTTGACCAATCCCATCCTTCTGGAATTTCCAATAGCCTCTGTGGTAAGGGTATTTCACCACTAAAGATTCGATGAGGTTTTTCTTACTTAACATTGTCATGCCTTGGAGTCACAACTGGACTGTCAATGGAACTACCAGGAACAGCCTGAACATGCACTAACTCGTTGCCTAAGAAAAGGCTTCAATGCTAAGCATGGCAGAAATTCCAGAGGCATGGGGTCACAGGGTCTAACAAATCCCACATTCACTGTTTGTGTTTTGGTCCACAAAGTAAGTGACATTAACTAAAAGCACAAACAGTGAATCCACGAAAACGTTTTCAAAAAATAGTTTAAGTTTTAGTCTTACACTTCTATGCAAGACAAAGAACACTCTAAATTCAAGATTGCTTTGAATCTCTCAATTGAAGAAAAAATATTCTCCTATGATTTGTTTCTAATTTTTGGCTTAAAATAAGAAATCTTGAATTTAGAGTGAAATACAAAAACATAATACCAGAATATCAAATTTTTAGTTTTAAGCTGGTTAATGATTTACAAAAAAAGTTTACTTGTAAGATCTTGTAATGGAAAGTTTAATTACTTTGCAAATATAATGCATGCAAGCTGTTTATGACATATGAAGAGTATAGTAGCATACGTATCATCTTATAATCTGATGGAGCTTAATGAGGATTCCAGCTGACAATCATCAATGAAAGGCTAGGATGTAGCCAGAATCGAGAATCCTTTAAATAGTCCACATACTGATTGCAGTCCATATTTCTTATAAATAATTCTTATAAATATTTACCTCGTACTAGAAGATCTGTACATTGGTTCAACGAGACATCCTGTATGGGCTACATTGTAGTCAGACTGGCAACCATAACCCAGGCATGATTCAGAAGACTTGTTACATTTAGCCCTTTACTGAATAAAGGATTGCTAAAGGTACAATATTTTGCATTGATAGCCAACTTCGTTCGCCATCTTTGAAATTACCCAGAAGATACTGGTAACTCGTGTCTTCCCAGGGCCCTCTCGCTCAGCGTATTGTCCTCGATATGCGTTCTGGGTAATTTTCAAGATGGACGGGAAAACTTCTGAAGAAAAGGAGAAGAACTCGTGCAAAACTTTTGATGTTAAATCGAGAAGTTTCAAAATGTATCACATGCAGGTAAGCTAAGCTAAAGCCTTTTACCTTTGCAACGTTAACTCTATAAAAGCCTTGTTGATCCCAGTCCACTGGCAAGTTTTAGGTTGGAAGCTTCAATGTGGCGTACGTGACATGAAAACACGCACAAAACGCCTGAGCCGGTGATCATTTTGTAAAAATGCGAAGCAGGAAAGATTCATCAGTGACAGCTCTTAAGAGTTTGGAAGACAAAGCCGATAGTAGAGAGTGTTTTCTTGTCAATCAAGTTAATTAAGGTATAGTCCTCTGCACAACTATGAACACTTTCTGACATTTTGTGAAAAACAAGTAAGCCTGAACAGAAAATATGGTCATTTATTTTTTGCTGTTTTGCTAGGCTAAGAATCATCAAGAGTTTACTATCAAGTTAGCTTGATCCTCCTTTCTTTTGTAGAAATCAAGGTGTCTCTCACAGGATTGTCCAAGTTTAAGGAGGGAGTTTCTAAAATATGGGAACTGCTGTCTTTGCGAAAAGACATCAGCCTTCATTTGCAAGAAATTAGAATAGATTATCCGAGGAAACGAAAAGGCAATCATTTCTGGCAGTGAAAACAAAAAAACTGAGCTGGACTCCAAGGGAAACCATCAGTGAAGTGGAGAGAATGGATCAAATGGAAGACTTAAAGATAAGTCGTAATTTTCAAGGAGAAAGAAATTTCATTTCATTTCAGTAAAATTGATTGTGGCATAAAAATTTCCTCAGCTGAGTTGTAATTCGTCAGCTTCCCCTGATTTTTATACTAGTTCTTTGAAGATCATTGACAAAGACTGCAAAAACTTTTTTTTTTCAATTCTGGAGTTAGTGATAACAATTGATGACATGTCATGTGATACCTATTATGCTCACCTGCCTCTTAAAACATATTGTTATTGATTTGAAAAAATAAATAAAATAAAATAAAATATCCTACCTGTGCTTATACTAAAGCTACATTTTTTTTATCAATTCATGATTGTTTTGTTTTCATTTTTTTCCTCACTACTGGTAATTTATTACTCTGCCAAATAATTATATAGCTTAAATAAATAATATATGATGATGATGACAATGATTATTATTATGATGCAGCCACCAAATGGTCTAGTTTAGAGTCTAACTGCTATATAATTAATAAAGAACAGGACTCCATATCACTAGCATATCCATACTTAAGCTTGTCCAATTAGGAAAATATTTCAGTTAATAAATTTTATATTAACAAGATTTGGCTTCATTCAACTTTGGAGCTCATCTGAAATTTTTGGTTTAATTTTTTCGTAATTGGACAACATGGAGCCTACTATATATAAGAGATACAAAGATTCCAAGGCATCTTTATATGTATGTTACTAAAGCATATTATAAGTTTTAAGCCTTATAACCTCAACATAAGATGGATCATTTTCCCTTAACTCGCCTTAACTCGCCTTAACTCGCACAAACTCGCAACTGATAGGCGAGCTCAATTTTTCCTTATCTCGCCTTAACTCGCCTAAACTCGCATTAGCTCACACAATCTCGCGGCGAGTTAAGGTCCCAGAGTAGGCTTTTGAGTCTCCTCTACTAACTGTCATAAATCTGTCAAAACATTTCTTACCTTATTGCCAAACTCATCTTGCAATTGACGGTCTCTTTTAAATTCTTCAAAATCCTTGTTTATGATTATTAAACTTAGCGTCAGTAACTTCAGTATGGGATGCGTGTGTATGATTTCTGAAATAAAGTTGCCATCATGAAGGCTTTAATTTCATCATTTTAATGGTCCTTTCCTAAGAAGGCATAAACAACCTACACGGAGTGCTGTAATGCAACGTTGCTCCACTGTCTTCCGTAAATTATGAAATATCGGCTCACATGAAATAAACCGCCTGCAGACAACAACTCTAATGTCACATAAAAGCTAAATTTCTAAAAGTCCTCTTATAGATGAACAAAACATAATTAATCAGTAGAGTAAGAGTCACGATAATTGACCAATTAGAACGAGTTAGAATTTGTTTAGGTATTATTGCGTTTTTGCAATTAGCCTTTTTGAGAGGTGTAGGAGAGAAAGCTTTCAAAATTTTTGCCGCTGGCTAGTTTGATCTTCAAAGAAAGTTACCAGTTTGTTTCAAATTAGCATTTTTCCGTATAAATTTTTAAACTCAGGAGGCAAACTTCCAAAAACACAATAGCTTTATTTACGGTGTCACTTCTTTAAAAATGCTCTTCCAGTGAGCCGTTTGAACCCGTTCTTTAAACCCTCAGGATAAAGGTTATTCAGAGCTGCAAATAGCGTCTTTGTTCAAGGGTATGCCATCCCGCGTCTTGAAGAATACCCGCAAATCTTGTATTTAATGCCAGTGTTATAACTCGCCTTGCCCTTTTTTTACAACCTCTGGATTCTGTCACACAGGCCTTTTCCAATACATCTCCAAACTTCGGAGCAGTTATCTAAATAAGGAGCGACTAAAGCCTCATCCATTCACACTAAGGTTTGGCAAGGCACCAGGCAACGAAACAAACAATCCGCTTTCTTGATAACTTCCGACAGTTCAAATTCAAATACAAATCTAACGTACTTACACATACAAATAAAATTACAGTGTAACTCTTATATCCATCAGTACTTAAAACTGAAATAAACTCCTCGCATTCCGTAGAAATATCCAAGATAAAAATCCAGAGGCAGTCTGCAAACTGTGTGAATGGAGAGGTAGGTCGGTTACCGTCCGCCAGACGCAACGCAAGTCAGTGTACCTCGCAACCATCTTTCCTTTTAGTCTCTCTTTCGTTTTTTCTTTCTCCTTTTTTTCTCTTTTCTAACTCTTTTATTCGTTCGTTCGTTCGTTTGTTTAATTCATAGTAGCAGTAAATGCGATAGTAGAACTTGCCCTTACCTGTACCCGTGGTTGGTGACGGAGTGGCTGTTGATAGCACAAATGGAAAAGAAAACGAAAAACCAAACAAACAAACACCAAAAAAATATTAAACTAGTAATCTTTCTATACCATAAATATTTTTTCTTCAGAAAACTGTTATGGAATATCTATCGTATTTAATTTGCACTAAGTGTCTATAAAAATCACTAATAATGGCATAATGTTTCAGTACTTGTCAAATTTTGAAAAAAAAGTCAAAAAATAATAAACGAATTACTGGAATCGGCTCTTGGCTCTCGTATGATATAAACAAATGATTTCTTTTTTTACATCAGACGAAAGCCGAATCCGACAACTACTAGAAAGGACCACTGTTAAAAGTAAACGGAGGCATTTGTATGGTATATTGACAAACAATCCGGACATCCTGTGATAAAAAGTATGAGGGAGCGCAGCCCGTTCTCCCGGGATGAAAGTTCCAATTTACAAAATAATAAGTGTTACAGCACCCCAAATGATCCCTAGACCGCAAATGATCGTCGACCGTAAATGGTCCCTTGAAAAATTGAGGAATGGAATGGATCTTACTTGGATATTGGATGAAGAATGGGGCTGTTTACAAGGTAATATGCGTGGGAAAAAAGGAATCATAATCCTACTCGCCTTCTAAAGAAAAGGCAAGATCACCAGATCAGTACAGTACGTCTTTCTTTGGCAATTGCTTCAAAAATTTCGTTTCGTCGCTGTAAAAATTTTAAGACAGGCAGGACGTTACGGAGAAATAACTATTATTTTAACGCCTAGAAGCTCAACTTCATCATAGCAAGAGCTTTATTGACTTAGATGATTTTTTTTGGAAGTGTCGACTTAATTCTCAGAATAATTAATTTTGATTTTTCTTAAAAGTATTAATTCTACGTGTTCAACAGCAAGACATTTGTATACCTAAGTGCCCTTTACGAAACAGGACATGATAAAATAACGTCAAAATGCTCCAGAATTTATCAATCTGCACAGGTTTCCGTTTATTTCGAAATAGCAATGTGCTTACAGCCCTTGAAAATATCGCGAATGTTGTCGCTAATCTGTATATCTACTCTTGTGCCTTTGCTGGAGACACTTACCGAGAATCTAAACCTGGTAATGAAAAACCAAAAAGTGAGGTAAGCGGTTAAGTTATGTTATCCCAGAAAAATTGTCATCACTCGGATTACGGTAAGCAAGTGACTAGGGACTCCATTTAACAAACTTATTTAGACTGACCCCAAGTCCCACAGAATTTACGCTAGAATCGGGCCTTTTGGCTAGACCACAAATGTTTTCACCTGTTACCGAAAATGCACAAAGGGACCATTATACACAAACTACATGCTATTTAACTTAGGTAACTCGACCCAGTTATTTTGTGAGGGTACCATCCTACTTTGACGCTCTCTGCTATCCCCACCTTTACTTCGATCGTAAATCTAACATATAGCATGGATAACATATAGATCGATCTACAATATAGCCGAAAATTTTTGGCCATCGGAGTAAATGTCACGTGGTTATAGTGCCACGCCTCTTTGGAATCTGAGTCGCAATTCTGCTATTGCCGGCATTTTTTCGTGAAAATCTCTCGGCTACATATAGTGGGTATTAGTGCCTTGCGATGAACAGAGTTTCACCAAAATCGCAAAGACCCAACGCGAGAAATTCAGCGGTTTCCAAATTTAGGCCATAATTTATGAAATTTATCCCTTTATTTCGGGGATCGTCATAACAGATGGGTCCTTCCAAGTCAGCAAAAAGCTTTAGGGCCTTGTAAATGCGCGCTATTTATAGTTTTAGCTATTTGTTGACGTTTGTCAGCGTTTAAGAGTCCTTCTCCCGAAAAAAGCATTTTCTTAAAAATTCGTAGTTTTTTTCGATGGCGTGAAACATAGAGGTTAAACTCACGATTTTTAATCAATTCTTGTGCTTCTTGTGCCTTTGCAAAAAAACAAATGCTACACACTAAATCTACTTGCTATTAAAAGAAATATCAATTTTACATAGGTTTAATGCAAGCCAATAATTAAACCAACCCATTAACTACACTTGTAGGCACTGTCAGTTTTCTTGTGACTCTTGGTTTCGCTCTAGATTAACCAATGATCAGCAGTTGTTGTGACGGATTAAATTCCGTTATAACAATGACTGGTCAAAATAACTATTCATGACAGTCAAAATAACGAGACCAAATGGTTAAACAAATGGTATATTTTTGACTACAGCACGCGCGCGCGAGAGGCGAAGCCTCGTCAGGCGACGGCCATTTTCTTCTCTCAACGTTTCCCTCGACAGACTAGCGGAGAGAACTAATCGTCATCTCGGTTAAACGATTTTTCAAGATGTCCAGTACAGTTTATATAATTCAAACCAACGATGGGTGCCTCGAAAAGCCAGAAAATACAAAATTCCAGCGGGTTTCCGGTATTTGTCTTAAGTGACCTAAAGTAACACTATTTCGTCACACGTCAGGAACCCTAAAAGGCGTTAAAAGTTCTCAGAAAATCAAAAATCTTACTCAGTAACCGTTTTATAAGCTTCAACCATTTCATGGTTCGAAACATGTTAAGCGATTTTACTCGAGAAACAATTAACGGTTTTCAGAAAATGTTGCATTGTTCCTGTCAACTGTACTATATTACTTAACACCTTCGAATTTCTGCGGTTAAAATTCGAGTTGCACATTTTGAAACGCACACAACTCGAATTTCTGCGGTTAAAATTCGAGTTGCAAATTTTGAAATCGAACAACTTGGATTTTTGCAGTAAAAATTCGAATTGCAAACGTAAAGTGTCGTAAAAATAAATGGATGTCCTATATGAGCCACGGTATCTGTATGATAATTCATCCTCACTTTTCTAAATTCAAATAATTTTATACAGACACTCATTGAATATTAATTATCAGAAAAATGTCAGTAATAATAACTTAAAAGAATACAAAAACCTTTTTTGTGTCAACAGATTCAGTCACGACTAATCTTAGTAAATCTAACTAGTACGGTTTCTTTCTTATCAACTGTTTGCTGTAATAAGACCCTGTAACTGTCTGAATGGAGAGGTAGGTCGGTTTACACTCCCCCAGAAGCAACGCAAGTCAGTGTACCTCGCCACCATCTTTCCTTTTAGTCTTTCTTTCGTTTTTTCTTTCTCCTTTTTTTTTCTCTTTTCTAACTCTTTTATTCGTTCGTTTGTTTAATTCATAGTAACAGTAAATGCGATAGGAGAACTTGCCCTTACCTGTACCCGTAGTTGGTGGCGGAGTGGCTGTTGATAGCACCAATGGAAAAGAAAAAGAAAAAACAAACAAACAAATATTAAACTAGTAATCTTCCTATAAAATAAATATTTTTTCTTCAGAATGGAATATCTATCGTTTTTAATTTGCACTAAGTGTGTATAATAATCACTAACAATGGCATAATGTTTCAGTACTTGTCAAATTTTGAAAAAAGTCAAAAAATAATAAACGAATTACTGGAATCGGCTCTCGGCTCTCGTATGATATAAACAAATGATTTCTTTTTTTACATCAGACGAAAGCCGAATCCGAAAACTGCTAGAAAGGACCACTGTTAAAAGTAAACGAAGGCATTTGTATGGTATATTGACAAACAATCCGGACATCCTGTGATAAAAAGTATGAGTGAGCGCAGCCCGTTCTCCCGGGATGAAAGGTCCAATTTACAAAATAATAAGTGTTACAGCACCCCAAATGATCCCTAGACCGCAAATGATCGTCGACCGTAAATGGTCCCTTGAAAAATTGAGGAATGGAATGGATCTTACTTGGATATTGGATGAAGAATGGGGCTGTTTACAAGGTAATATGCGTGGGAAAAAAGGAATCATAATCCTACTCGCCTTCTAAAGAAAAGGCAAGATCACCAGATCAGTACAGTACGTCTTTCTTTGGCAATTGCTTCAAAAATTTCGTTTCGTCGCTGTAAAAATTTTAAGACAGGCAGGACGTTACGGAGAAATAACTATTATTTTAACGCCTAGAAGCTCAACTTCATCATAGCAAGAGCTTTATTGACTTAGATGATTTTTTTTGGAAGTGTCGACTTAATTCTCAGAATAATTAATTTTGATTTTTCTTAAAAGTATTAATTCTACGTGTTCAACAGCAAGACATTTGTATACCTAAGTGCCCTTTACGAAACAGGACATGATAAAATAACGTCAAAATGCTCCAGAATTTATCAATCTGCACAGGTTTCCGTTTATTTCGAAATAGCAATGTGCTTACAGCCCTTGAAAATATCGCGAATGTTGTCGCTAATCTGTATATCTACTCTTGTGCCTTTGCTGGAGACACTTACCGAGAATCTAAACCTGGTAATGAAAAACCAAAAAGTGAGGTAAGCGGTTAAGTTATGTTATCCCAGAAAAATTGTCATCACTCGGATTACGGTAAGCAAGTGACTAGGGACTCCATTTAACAAACTTATTTAGACTGACCCCAAGTCCCACAGAATTTACGCTAGAATCGGGCCTTTTGGCTAGACCACAAATGTTTTCACCTGTTACCGAAAATGCACAAAGGGACCATTATACACAAACTACATGCTATTTAACTTAGGTAACTCGACCCAGTTATTTTGTGAGGGTACCATCCTACTTTGACGCTCTCTGCTATCCCCACCTTTACTTCGATCGTAAATCTAACATATAGCATGGATAACATATAGATCGATCTACAATATAGCCGAAAATTTTTGGCCATCGGAGTAAATGTCACGTGGTTATAGTGCCACGCCTCTTTGGAATCTGAGTCGCAATTCTGCTATTGCCGGCATTTTTTCGTGAAAATCTCTCGGCTACATATAGTGGGTATTAGTGCCTTGCGTTGAACAGAGTTTCACCAAAATCGCAAAGACCCAACCCGAGAAATTCAGCGGTTTCCAAATTTAGGCCATAATTTATGAAATTTATCCCTTTATTTCGGGGATCGTCATAACAGATGGGTCCTTCCAAGTCAGCAGAAAGCTTTAGGGCCTTGTAAATGCGCGCTATTTAGTCTCGCTTGCTTTAGCAAAGCGAGAATCTTAAAATGCAGTTCGGTTTTTTTTTTTCGGTGGGACCTAGTTTGTAGGTCCCGCGTTCCTAGCGAAGACCGTGGAAACTGGGGATAAGAATCGTGACGACTTTCATTGTATGGAAATGAGTCTCGTGATGGGCATGTGGTTTATTTTGGGGGATGACTGGAATAACGCGCAATGTTTATCACGTTTAAGTGCTTTTCTTCCATGCAAGAAATCAGACTTTGTCTTTTGCGTTAAAACAGGTTACGTTTCATGCTTATGACATAGTAAGCCGATAACATCGTAAGTGCAAAACAGACATAACAAAAAGTAAAACTGTAAACTCTCTCTGATCTTATGGTAATTTGGTTCTGACCTTCACGATCACGTGCGAAAAAGTAAATACAGCTAAACGTGACAGAAAGAATAGTTTTGTAAAGACGTGTTCCGGGTCATGGTAGCGGAGAATCTGGGGATGAAAATCGACACGATGCTCTCAATCTCAGTGAACGCTTCGAAAAACAACGCGCAATTGTCCGAATGTTATGTTTTGAGACGAAAAATTTGGAAAGATTAATGGATTATACGGTGATGTCGCTTACAAATCCACACACCATTCGTGGTAGACCCATACTAAAAGATGTCGAGCGTTTTCGGAATGGTTCGTTCTACGAATTCTGTCGTTTGAAAGCGTTGATAACTTTGAAAGAAGTGAATACATCAGATGTTGAAACAAGGAAGAATGTTCATGAGCAGAACTTCGATGATGAGCTAAAAAACAACAAGCAAATCGTCGTTAATTTACCTCTCGTGTTCAACAGCCTGATTCTTTTCCTTTTTTCATGATGCTGGATACTTAATTGTAACGAACAACTTGATATTTCGTACATCATTAATATTATTGTACAGGTGATGATAAATGTCGAGGAAACAAATCTTGGGCCGATTTTGGAATCTTTGAAACTCAAATGAAATTCAATGAAATTGCCTGATTTGACTAACCTGATCTAGAATTCGTATGTATTTGCGAAATACTGTAGGAAAACGGCATAAAAAAGAATTCAAATTCATTTTCGGCGACCGAAATTTACGGCTTCGAGACAGCACTTCCGTTTGCTGTCCACTTGCTGTCCACCGCAACAGATGATGACGGAAATGACGTACTAAGGTAAAAGTGTTCAAGATCAGAGCAATAAAAGAAGATGGTAAACCTACACGACTTTTACGTCATGCCAAAATGCTGCTCGTTCCAATAAAGTTTTTTTCGTCTGCTGGGTAGATTATACTCTGGAAGGTTCTACATTTTCACTGAGTAAATGTTATTTTACCCGCATGTTTCACACTGAGAGATCATGACACACATATCGATTTACTGTGGCTATTAGCGGGGAAGAGCGTTGCGTGACGACATTAAAAACGGCTGTGTAGCAGACTATTTTGAAGCATGATGGTGAAGCTTTTTATTACGGCTGAATGAGGGTTCCAATTTTCTCCAAAGTATCTTCTGGATCTGAATAACTAAGCGATTTTCTTTAGTCCATGAATGTAATGTTTTTGTGCAATGCTGTATACGTTAAGCCCAACTCATTAGTTTTGTTTGGAAAATCTTAAATTATTACGGGTAGTGATTTACACGTCGTGTGTACTGTTGCA
The DNA here is from genome assembly GCF_958299795.1 of Porites lutea. Classification (NCBI taxonomy): domain Eukaryota; kingdom Metazoa; phylum Cnidaria; class Anthozoa; order Scleractinia; family Poritidae; genus Porites; species Porites lutea. Next base: position 20,327,519 of record NC_133210.1, on the reverse strand, counting down.
ATAAAACGTAATACTGAGTAGAGCGGAGGTACAAGTTAAGGCAACTGTAATATCATCACGACTGAGCCATTCTTCGGTGGTTCCAACAATGTGATCACTTGCGTCTTTGGCTGTTCGTTTTGCGACTGGGAAGTGGGAAGCCTTTACACAAGCGAAACCTGCTTAAAGACATCGAAGACTGTTGGCATGTACACAACAAATCTTCAGTCTTGCAAGATCTTCACTTCACTTAAAACTCTGTTGCCTTCGCATAGATCTCTAAGATCTTTAAAACTCCCTCCGCAGCTGATGTTTTGATTCTCGAATTAGCAGCGGTCTGTTGCTTTTGCGTTTCCGGTGTCATTCACTTCCGTCACCGAGAGATGCGGTTCACAACGAACCAAGTCACGTGGTACAAGTATCCTCCCTTATCCTTTTTTTTACTCGCCACTTCGCGCTTCGGTCGCCCTTCTGGCGACGGTCTTCCGTCACCCTTCGGACGACCTGCTGTGCACCAACGAGAATATAGCTTGCGGTTATTGATTTTCAAAATGGCGAACAACAAAGTCGATCTGGATCAGGTAAAAAGCAAAGAAATCCTTTACAGTAGATTCATTAAGATCCCATTGGGCTAATTAATCGTTCTAAGCGACAGGTATAAACATTTTTCGAGGTGAGACTTTAAATAATTAATATATTTATTCACACGCAACTCCTCTGGACCCTGTGCAGTAGATTGAAATCATAATTCAACTTTTTCACTTGCGATCGGTGACTCTGAGGAATTATGACGAACCCCTGGGGAGGACGACTCTGCATATGAAAGGCAAGGGGATGCTCGTCGGAAATTTTGAATTAAACCCCTACAAGAGATCGATCCGGGCGTATCTCAAGCTTTTTTGACCCCTGAGAGACTATGTTACTGAAAACTCAGACAATACACTTATTTTTATATTTTTTCGCATGCAACCCTAAACAAGACCTTCACGGCTAAATATAATACCGTTTTGCCCAGAACACCGTAAGTGAGACCAAAATCCGAAATTTACACCCCGGCCTAAGCAAGACGACGAGCATCCCAAGCCCTTTTATATGCGGGGCGCCCCCCCCCCCCCCCCCACCCCCCGAGTGACGAACGCTCGCGCTCTATTCGCCTCCTCACTTCTTATCTTATCTACAAACAAGCGAGACTCAACGCTACTTAGAGCGTTCTTGTTATAGTTTTAGCTATTTGTTGACGTTTGTCAGCGTTTAAGAGTCCTTCTCCCGAAAAAAGCATTTTCTTAAAAATTTGTAGTTTTTTTCGATGGCGTGAAACATAGAGGTTAAGCTCACGATTTTTAATCAATTCTTGTGCTTCTTGTGCCTTTGCAAAAAAATCAAATGCTACACACTAAATCTACTTGCTATTAAAAGAAATATCAATTTTACATAGGTTTAATGCAAGCCAATAATTAAACCAACCCATTAACTACACTTGTAAGCACTGTCAGTTTTCTTGTGACTCTTGGTTTCGCTCTAGATTAACCAATGATCAGCAGTTGTTGTGACGGATTAAATTCCGTTATAACAATGACTGGTCAAAATAACTATTCATGACAGTCAAAATAACGAGACCAAATGGTTAAACAAATGGTATATTTTTGACTACAGCACGCGCGCGCGAGAGGCGAAGCCTCGTCAGGCGACGGCCATTTTCTTCTCTCAACGTTTCCCTCGACAGACTAGCGGAGAGAACTAATCGTCATCTCGGTTAAACGATTTTTCAAGATGTCCAGTACAGTTTATATAATTCAAACCAACGATGGGTGCCTCGAAAAGCCAGAAAATACAAAATTCCAGCGGGTTTCCGGTATTTGTCTTAAGTGACCTAAAGTAACACTATTTCGTCACACGTCAGGAACCCTAAAAGGCGTTAAAAGTTCTCAGAAAATCAAAAATCTTACTCAGTAACCGTTTTATAAGCTTCAACCATTTCATGGTTCGAAACATGTTAAGCGATTTTACTCGAGAAACAATTAACGGTTTTCAGAAAATGTTGCATTGTTCCTGTCAACTGTACTATGTTACATAACACCTTCGAATTTCTGCGGTTAAAATTCGAGTTGCACATTTTGAAACGCACACAACTCGAATTTCTGCGGTTAAAATTCGAGTTGCAAATTTTGAAATCGAACAACTTGGATTTTTGCAGTAAAAATTCGAATTGCAAACGTAAAGTGTCGTAAAAATAAATGAATGTCCTATATGAGCCACGGTATCCGTATGATAATTCATCCTCACTTTTCTAAATTCAAATAATTTTATACAGACACTCATTGAATATTAATTATTAGCAAAATGTCAGTAATAATAACTTAAAAGAATACAAAAACCTTTTTTCTGTCAACAGATTCAGTCACGACTAATCTTAGAAAATCTAACTAGTACGGTTTCTTTCTTATCAACTGTTCGCTGTAATAAGACCCAGTAACTGTCTGAATGGAGAGGTAGGTCGGTTTACAGTCCCCCAGAAGCAACGCAAGTCAGTGTACCTCGCCACCATCTTTCCTTTTAGTCTTTCTTTCGTTTTTTCTTTCTCCCTTTTTTTTCTCTTTTCTAACTCTTTTATTCGTTCGTTTGTTTAATTCATAGTAACAGTAAATGCGATAAGAGAACTTGCCCTTACCTGTACCCGTGGTTGGTGGCGGAGTGGCTGTTGATAGCACCAATGGAAAAGAAAAAGAAAAAACAAACAAACAAACAAATATTAAACTAGTAATCTTCCTATAAAATAAATATTTTTTCTTCAGAAAACTGTTATGGAATATCTATCGTTTTTAATTTGCACTAAGTGTGTATAATAATCACTAACAATGGCATAATGTTTCAGTGCTTGTCAAATTTTGAAAAAAGTCAAAAAATAATAAACGAATTACTGGAATCGGCTCTCGGCTCTCGTATGATATAAACAAATGATTTCTTTTTTTACATCAGACGAAAGCCGAATCCGAAAACTACTAGAAAGGACCACTGTTAAAAGTAAACGGAGGCATTTGTATGGTATATTGACAAACAATCCGGACATCCTGTGATAAAAAGTATGAGTGAGCGCAGCCCGTTCTCTCGGGACGAAAGGTCCAATTTACAAAATAATAAGTGTTACAGTACCCCAAATGATCCCTAGACCGCAAATGATCGTCGACCGTAAATGATCCCTTGAAAAATTGACGAATGGAATGGATCTTACTTGGATATTGGATGAAGAATGGGGCTGTTTACAAAGTAACATGCGTGGGAAAAAAGGAACAATAATTCTTCTCGCCTTCTAAAGAAAAGGCAAGATCACCAGATCACAGGTTAATTCAGAAGATGTAATAATGTTGCTGCTGTCTAAATGATCAAAGATGACGAGCTTTAAAGGTTCATTATAACTTTTTTTTATTATAACAGTCTCGATACAACGCGTAAAAAATAACGGAATAAATCTGAAAAGGATATGGTATCAACAGTACGTCTTTCTTTGGCAATTGCTTCAAAAATTTCGTTTCGTCGCTGTAAAAATTTTAAGACAGGCAGGACGTTACGGAGAAATAACTATTATTTTAACGCCTAGAAGCTCAACTTCATCATAGCAAGAGCTTTATTGACTTAGATGATTTTTTTTGGAAGTGTCGACTTAATTCTCAGAATAATTAATTTTGATTTTTCTTAAAAGTATTAATTCTACGTGTTCAACAGCAAGACATTTGTATACCTAAGTGCCCTTTACGAAACAGGACATGATAAAATAACGTCAAAATGCTCCAGAATTTATCAATCTGCACAGGTTTCCGTTTATTTCGAAATAGCAATGTGCTTACAGCCCTTGAAAATATCGCGAATGTTGTCGCTAATCTGTATATCTACTCTTGTGCCTTTGCTGGAGACACTTACCGAGAATCTAAACCTGGTAATGAAAAACCAAAAAGTGAGGTAAGCGGTTAAGTTATGTTATCCCAGAAAAATTGTCATTACTCGGATTACGGTAAGCAAGTGACTAGGGACTCCATTTAACAAACTTATTTAGACTGACCCCAAGTCCCACAGAATTTACGCTAGAATCGGGCCTTTTGGCTAGACCACAAATGTTTTCACCTGTTACCGAAAATGCACAAAGGGACCATTATACACAAACTACATGCTATTTAACTTAGGTAACTCGACCCAGTTATTTTGTGAGGGTACCATCCTACTTTGACGCTCTCTGCTATCCCCACCTTTACTTCGATCGTAAATCTAACATATAGCATGGATAACATATAGATCGATCTACAATATAGCCGAAAATTTTTGGCCATCGAAGTAAATGTCACGTGGTTATAGTGCCACGCCTCTTTGGAATCTGAGTCGCAATTCTGCTATTGCCGGCATTTTTTCGTGAAAATCTCTCGGCTACATATAGTGGGTATTAGTGCCTTGCGTTGAACAGAGTTTCACCAAAATCGCAAAGACCCAACCCGAGAAATTCAGCGGTTTCCAAATTTAGGCCATAATTTATGAAATTTATCCCTTTATTTCGGGGATCGTCATAACAGATGGGTCCTTCCAAGTCAGCAAAAAGCTTTAGGGCCTTGTAAATGCGCGCTATTTATGGTTTTAGCTATTTGTTGACGTTTGTCAGCGTTCAAGAGTCCTTCTCCCGAAAAAAGCATTTTCTTAAAAATTCGTAGTTTTTTTCGATGGCGTGAAACATAGAGGTTAAGCTCACGATTTTTAATCAATTCTTGTGCTTCTTGTGCCTTTGCAAAAAAATCAAATGCTACACACTAAATCTACTTGCTATTAAAAGAAATATCAATTTTACATAGGTTTAATGCAAGCCAATAATTAAACCAACCCATTAACTACACTTGTAAGCACTGTCAGTTTTCTTGTGACTCTTGGTTTCGCTCTAGATTAACCAATGATCAGCAGTTGTTGTGACGGATTAAATTCCGTTATAACAATGACTGGTCAAAATGACTTTTCATGACAGTCAAAATAACGAGACCAAATGGTTAAACAAATGGTATATTTTTGACTACAGCACGCGCGCGCGAGAGGCGACGGCCATTTTCTTCTCTCAACGTTTCCCTCGACAGACTAGCGGAGAGAACTAATCGTCATCTCGGTTAAACGATTTTTCAAGATGTCCAGTACAGTTTATATAATTCAAACCAACGATGGGTGCCTCGAAAAGCCAGAAAATACAAAATTCCAGCGGGTTTCCGGTATTTGTCTTAAGTGACCTAAAGTAACACTATTTCGTCACACGTCAGGAACCCTAAAAGGCGTTAAAAGTTCTCAGAAAATCAAAAATCTTACTCAGTAACCGTTTTATAAGCTTCAACCATTTCATGGTTCGAGGCATGTTAAGCGATTTTACTCGAGAAACAATTAACGGTTTTCAGAAAATGTTGCATTGTTCCTGTCAACTGTACTATGTTACATAACACCTTCGAATTTCTGCGGTTAAAATTCGAGTTGCACATTTTGAAACGCACACAACTCGAATTTCTGCGGTTAAAATTCGAGTTGCAAATTTTGAAATCGAACAACTTGGATTTTTGCAGTAAAAATTCGAATTGCAAACGTAAAGTGTCGTAAAAATAAATGGATGTCCTATATGAGCCACGGTATCTGTATAATAATTCATCCTCACTTTTCTAAATTCAAATAATTTTATACAGACACTCATTGAATATTAATTATTAGCAAAATGCTAGTAATAATAACTTAAAAGAATACAAAAACCTTTTTTCTGTCAACAGATTCAGTCACAGCTAATCTTAGACTTCTTCTTCGGTTTCTTTCTTATCAACTGTTTGCTGTAATGAGACCCAGTAACTGTCTGAATGGAGAGGTAGGTCGGTTTACGGTCCCCCAGAAGCAACGCAAGTCAGTGTACCTCGCCACCATCTTTCCTTTTAGTCTTTCTTTCGTTTTTTCTTTCTCCTTTTTTTTTTCTCTTTTCTAACTCTTTTATTCGTTCGTTTGTTTAATTCATAGTAACAGTAAATGCGATAAGAGAACTTGCCCTTACCTGTACCCGTGGTTGGTGGCGGAGTGGCTGTTGATAGCACCAATGGAAAAGAAAAAGAAAAAACAAACAAACAAACAAATATTAAACTAGTAATCTTCCTATAAAATAAATATTTTTTCTTCAGAAAACTGTTATGGAATATCTATCGTTTTTAATTTGCACTAAGTGTGTATAATAATCACTAACAATGGCATAATGTTTCAGTGCTTGTCAAATTTTGAAAAAAGTCAAAAATAATAAACGAATTACTGGAATCGGCTCTCGGCTCTCGTATGATATAAACAAATGATTTCTTTTTTTACATCAGACGAAAGCCGAATCCGAAAACTACTAGAAAGGACCACTGTTAAAAGTAAACGAAGGCATTTGTATGGTATATTGACAAACAATCCGGACATCCTGTGATAAAGAGTATGAGTGAGCGCAGCCCGTTCTCTCGGGATGAAAGGTCCAATTTACAAAATAATAAGTGTTACAGTACCCCAAATGATCCCTAGACCGCAAATGATCGTCGACCGTAAATGATCCCTTGAAAAATTGAGGAATGGAATGGATCTTACTTGGATATTGGACGAAGAATGGGACTGTTTACAAAGTAACATGCGTGGGAAAAAAGGAACAATTATTCTTCTCGCCTTCTAAAGAAAAGGCAAGATCACCAGATCACAGGTTAATTCAGAAGATGTAATAATGTTGCTGCTGTCTAAATGATCAAAGATGACGAGCTTTACTGGTTCATTATAATTTTTTTTATTATAACATTCTCGATACAACGCGTAAAAAATAACGGAATAAATCTGAAAAGGATATGGTATCAACAGTACGTCTTTCTTTGGCAATTGCTTCAAAACCCGCCTTGCGCCAACCTGAATTCAGTGCTTTTGATTCATTGCTGCGAAAAGAAACTTTTTCAGGCTCCTGACATTTTATATTTCGCCCGGATAAGGCCCCTCAGTTAAAAGTCAATGGGATCTCTTTTCTTAAACACGGACAGCGATGGAAATTGGGCAGGTAAAAAGGTAATACGATTTCAAATTTATGCAAGTCCGGAGACAACGTCTTCAGAATAGATCTCTCACTTGAATTTCAGTTCTTTACTGCTTTTACAAAATTCTTAGCTAACGAATACCTTGCAAACCTTTTATTCAAAGGAGGATGATAAGAAGATCACGGCGGAATTTTCTTCAGTTGACGGCCTGAAATAGATATGCCCCATCGACTGCAAATAAATGAACAGAGGCAAAATCTCGAAAACTTGCTTCACTGACCTTCCCTGGAACAGCATAACCGGTATGTATTGGTTATTTTTAAACAGCACTCTAAATCGTTTTAAAAATTATCTTTTTGCAAACAAATAGACGCGTTTTGAGACAACCCCACGTGCTTGCGTGGCCCTTTAAAGTTTTCTATAGAATGTTCAGTACAGTTGCACAGATTTTCCAGTCTTCGGATGATCATCTTTATTGCAATATTGTACTGCTGTTACAGAGCTACCATACACTATTACAAGCTTTTTTGATAATTTACCTTTGATTCGCGCGTTGCTCACGATGACCACACACACGTAGCCTGCGTAGCATGGCGGTTTTGGTTGGGCGCGCTAAGTAATAAAGACGGGCGAGCGCAGAGAAACCGCGAGGAGATTGGGGCGGGAGCAACTTTTCTCGCGGCTACGCCGCTTGTGCGCCCGGCTCGACAAAACCACCGAGCTACGGAGGCTAACACACACGCGTCTGTGCGTATTCCTCACGCGTATAGCTGAAAGACTAATTTTCCGTGCGTTAATCAATGAAATTAAAAACAAAATATTTTCGTTTATTTCAGAAATATCACAAAATTTGAATGACTGAGACAATAAAACAACTTTGAATGATGCAGCTCGGCGAGTACCCATATTTTCATTACAAGCAAGACAAGCCCTGATGATGAGTTACCCTCAACGGGCCCGCACTGCTTGGAATAGGAAACCTTTTTTTACTTTCTAGTAGATAAACATGGTTTGTAGAACAATGAAGGGCTCTGGTAATTTTTCGATCATATGCTGCGCGTCCGTCATTAGCCAAAGACAGAAAGTTGAAAGTATATTGATATTACAATTTATTGTCAATTTCTTGTATTAAGGAACAGAAGCATTTTTACTTCCAATGTTGTATGATTGCCTTTTCTATGAAGTTATTGGTTAACTATGTTGTTGTTGTTGTTGTTTGTAGAAAACGATTAACATAACCATTAAAAATGTTGCTGAAGACTTATTGTGAGGTTAATGTAATTCATTATTATCAGTTAAAACAACCTTTTAATTTTCTTCCAACCCATGTGATGTGGTTAAAGCTACCATCTCATGACTATTTTAAATGGTTTACCACAGATTCATCATATGACTAGTATGCACAAAACTGGTTTACCATCACCGCGAAAATGGTTATTATAACTTATCTGTATGGTTTGAAAAATATTTATCCTTTTATTTCGGTTTTAACAACTAAAAATTTAAAGTTATTTTAACCAAAAAGTAGAAGTTATAACAAACAATTGTTAAACGTTATGAGAAGTGACGTGGGCTAAGGTAGAAACAACCATTATTAAGGTTTAATGTAACCCATGAGCCGAACCTTCGAATTAAGGCCGACCCTAATTATTTAGACCGGTTGAATTGATTCAGACGCCGACCTTAATTGCAGCTGAACTAAGTTCAAAAGGTGAAAAATACTCATTTCTGTCAAACTGCTTACAAAACACGTTATAATAATTTATGCATTAGGTTCGGTACATGAAACGTCTGAATCAAAGCCGTTCCAAAGTCGCCCCAAAGGCGAAATTCTCAGCCAGACTAGGCGAAAAGACCCGCTGAGCCGTTCCAAATTGAAACAGGCGTTCCTAATTGATTCAGACGCCGAACTTTTCATGTATTTAATTCAATGTATTAGGTTCGGCTTACGAAAAGTTCGGCGTCTGAACAGGGCCTTAAACATTTTTGGGGGGTCACTATAACTGGTCCGTTTTTACAGTGGCGATGACCCGCAAACTTCACGGGATCATTTGCGGTCTATATTGGGGATCATGTACGCTCGAGGATCATTTGCGGTGGGGGATCATTTGTGTTACGGTACAGGTGCCATTCATTAATTGCAACATTAATATCCGGGCTTGCCTGAAAAAAAATACTGTATACCTGATTCAGGGATACTAGCTTTGAGGTATTCCGAGTAAGAGAATAACTCTCGGACATGGATGTATCAGACGACTTGTAAGTCGTTCTTGTGGGGGCAGTGCCGGGGTGTCTGAAGGGAGAGAGCCACTCCAATGGAGACGCCCCTTTCCCCTTTTGCAGGGAATGAATGAACCTTGGTTACATACTTGGATTTAAAATAATTTCTCCAGTAACAGCAAATGGACCAAGCCTTCCGCTCCCAACTTCATCACGCAGAGGTTTCAATGGATCATTGACTCCAGTTTTAAATCGCAGCTGTAGGTGAGCAACTATACTACCATCTCTAAAATGTTAAACAAACATACATTTCCCGTTGCCTTCACGTTGCAAGTGGCGCTAACAAGTACCAGTGGTTTTGAAAATATAATTATTTTGGCCTTTCTTTTTGTTCTGTTACTTATATAATTATTTTGATAGTATATATAATGATATATATTTTTTCTGGCACTTGCCCTTTGTACCATCTGATCTCAAGCTCGCAAACAAAACACCCAAGTCCAGAAAAAGGCCCGAACATGTACACTTACGGAGAATATACATAGATTATTCATACTAGAAAACACCGAGAAGGGAACATTTCTTTATTCTAAAGGGGAAAACTATTATAACAATTAATGTCAATGGGGCAGCGTTAAAAACGGTAACAAATGCACTTTGTAATTATAACGTTCTTACCTTAATAGTATAATTTCCTGACCATAAAACTGTTTTTCGGGATTCCGGGTGTAAACGCTGGCAATCTAACGTAAATAAATGCACTTAAATCATGTAAAAGACAACTACATAAAAATCGTTGATTGTTGAGACTGATTAAAGTTTAAAACTACATATTTTTAAACCGTGAAGGAAAAATAGTAACCTTTTGATGAAGTCACTTTTCGCCAGTGCCAGGGCAAAACATCCACATATTAATGACTTCCACAATGTGAACAAACTCTTGGTTATTAAGTCTCTTCGTTTTGTTATCCTATATCCTTAGACTTTTCTTCAAGTGCGGGCAAAAAAATTGAAACAGTTTTGTGTTTTCCCAAATCCCTTTTCCTTTTGGGAAAATACCATTCCCAATTAAACAATAAAAAAATTTCCAGTCGTTCATCAAAACAGCTCTTTGGCCAGAGGTGGCTCATAACGCAACAGTTTTCTGCATTTCGACTCATTTTACTTTTATTATGTATTCTTGGGGGGTACGCTTGACCTTGTTTGACTGTAAAACTTATAGAGGAGATTCAGAGTCATGTAAGTTTAACGAAAGTTTAAGGTAGCTCTGAGCCAGCTATCAAAACGTTTTGAGCGCACGAAAACAAAGCGCAGATTAAACCTAACAGGTTACAGCACAAAAACAAAGACCATAAAGCTGCCTAAAAGTTTTGCAACTTAATATAATAACTTCCCTCTTCAGCACCATAGTATGTTAAGTCAATGTAACAAATGAGAATGGGTAAAAATTAGGATACTAGAGTATATATACCTGAAATTTTTATCGTATTTCAAATCATATACTAGAATTCTTTATCTGCTAATCATCTTCATGAGACACGCCTAGACACCATTGTAATTTCTTCTAATAAAAACACTAGCAAAAAAACGTACTATGCTCCATTCGAACCAAAGCTTAAACATGTTTAAAAGCTGTTTATTTAAACAGTTTAAATTTGTTTTCTTCATAAAAGCTGCCTTATATACTTTACTTCTATTGATGGCAAATTTAGTGCAATTATAACATGTTAAAGTTCATTCAAATTCGGTGCTAAAGCCTTTGGTCTAATTTTCCATTTCTATTTTTCACTTTAGTTAAACAAGTCAAGTTTTCTGCGTTCTGAATATTAATTCAACTTCGCTGTAATGAAAAGTCAAAAGAGTATCAAAGTTGTAACATCTTTTTTTTCTCATCCCCTGATATTCAAAAAGGTAGGTGTACTTTTAGCAAACTTACGGCTGATGTCAAGTTAGATTCCAGCATCTTAAACTCAATTGTGTTCATCCTGGAATAAGCATCCTTCCATGGCCATTGGTTATCGTTTATAGTAATTCCAACTGTTGTGATTATACACTCATTAGGTGGACCTTCAGTCAGTAAGTCAAAAAAGGATCCGCATGCAACAAGTTAAAAATATATGGTAAAAAACACTAACTGGAGGCTGTGTTTTTACCAAACTTTGTCTAAGTCAATGAGCGTGTGACAACCCTAATTATTGTGAAAGCATAGCATGCAGTTAGTGTAAAAAGCCGCAAGCGACTTGAAAAAAAACGTTATTCCAACAACTCGGCATAACTTGATTTACACAATGACGTGATTTCACGTCATCATGACGTCATATTATTAAATTGATTGGCAGAATCCAAATTCCATGAAATATTTCCCTCAAAGCTCAAAATACCTAAACAATAACACAAGTGAGGCAAGACGTTGCCTTACACATTATGAAGAAAAGCAGTGATGTCATGATGACGTCATTTATCAGTATATAGATTTAGCTAGCGCTAAAAGAGAGGCTCCAATTTATACATTTTAAATTCCCATGAGACAATTACCCTGAAATACAGACAAAACTAAGCTCTCTTTAAGTCCATCTGCGAAACAGCTTCAAATTATTGTTCTGGGCCCCCACCTGTGAACCGGGATTTGAGTACGCGAAATGATCGGCATTTTAAAAATGCCATTGTCGATTAACCAGTCAGGATGAAAAGAAATTCGAAACACTTTTCCGGTAATTCGTTGAGTTCGTTGGGAGGCCAGAACAAGGATCTTGGCGCTGGTTTTCAGACTTAACTAACTGGGGTGAAATTACGCCTGCGGCTACAAGCGATGGACTTTAAACCATTGCAAAGAAATCTACAAGTGTATACAGTCAAACCTCCACGCGCGACCAGCTTTCGTAAGTGACCACCTTCCCAAATCACGGAAAATGGTCTCAGTCAAAGCCTTATACTGGAACCCCTCGTAAAGGATGATAATAATAATAATAATAATAATAATAATAATAATAATAATAATAATAATAATAATAATAATAATAATAATAAAAATAATAAAAATAATAATGACTTTTCTATTTATATAGCGCAAAATACATTGGTATATGATCTAATGCGCTTTACATCACAATGCTTATAATACATTGAAATGGACAAAAAGATTTCAGCTTTTCTAAATAGTTAATAAATAGATACTAGATAAAAATATTATATATTTAACAATTATTCTTTGAAATCGAGGTGAATAGTGGCTAAACATTTTCCGAGCCACGAAGTGGCGAGCTAAATATTTCTAAAACCACTATTCAACGAGATTGAAAAGAATAAGTTTACTATATACACACGAAGTGATCTCAACAAAATCAGAGAGGAAACCATTAAAAAGTACGATTTGATTGACAGATCCGGTCAGCTAGACACGCGGCAGTTTAAAAATAGATCTTTGTAGAATTTTCAAACATGGCAATTCACAAGCTTATCACTTCGCAAACAACAGCGTAATGACTTAAATGGAACCGCTAAAAGGTTTAATTCTCTCCTTACCTGAGAAGAAAACAAGAGCTTTGTTGTTTTCTGTTGCCTCGCAAAGTTTATAGCCGAAAAGGTTTGTTGTGTCGTTCTTCGCATGAAGCGCTGACAAAAATGGCGATTCGGTTCCTCGAGGTAAGATGTCTCTTCATGTAGCATCAGTCTTTCTCGTGTTTACTTGAAACGTAGAATTTCTGCAAACATTTGCATTCAAATTTGTTTTTCATAAATACACTTCGTTTTTGGGCCAAATTTTTCTTGTTAGGAAACGCTGAGTTCACGAAACGGCTTCTTCTAGGCGAACAAAGGGGAGTTGTAAACAATCCATCGACCACAAAACTCAACAACAGTAAATTGAAAAACGCCGTATTGAATCCTTCCAAGTCTTTTCTTGCCTTAAAAAAAGTCAGCACGAGGATTTTGGCGACTTTTAAAAGATCGTTCTCTAGGAAAATGATAAAAACACCGAGCTCACACATTATCCACTCGCTAGGAGGTGAATATTGTTGAATAGTCCGAGATAGCGAACCAATCAGATTGCTTAAATCACCAAGATCACTGAGTGTGTATATACTAAATATATATATATATATACACCCGTTTTCAAAAAGGTTTTCATATACAGAGATATATAGATAGATCTATACTTTTGTTTTCTTGCACGTGCGCCCGTGTGAGTTTACACTTGTTATTGTCCAACTTGTGAAAAAAAACTTGGCTAAACGATAAATTTTCTTTTCGTCAGGTTCTTTGTTCCAATTTGTCAATTAAAAAAAAAGCACGAACATTGTCTGCAATTCTCTTGATTTGCATTCTCTTGAAAATTAAAGAATGAGGAATTCGGTCAGTTGTAGGTCATATCATTGTTGTCGTTACAGGATAAGGGGAAAAACATCAAAGATTTTCATTTTTAAAACAACGCAGATCAAATGAAAAAAATGTGTTTTCGAAACCGCTGAGAACGAAGATGTGACGGTGGATGTCCATATTGGATATGTGGGAAGGAGCAAAAATATCATAGCAGTTGATTAAAATGGACCAAGAAGTTGACTAGATTCATAGAAGTAGATTTTATCATAACCATGATGAGCTGGTCATATATATTAATGTCTCACCTTTTTTCGTGTAAAATCACGGCCTGTAAGGCAACGTCTCACTGAAGACAAAATAAACTCTCGGCCACAAATGTTTTCAAGTTAGTTTAACAGTTTCTCTTAAGCACGCCCCTGGACAGCGCATTTTTTAATACACCCCGTCAATAAAAATGCTTCGCCACTTGCTTCAGATGCCATGAAATTTGGCCTATCAATTCGGTGACGCCGCATGCGCATGACACGGCTGCTTCGCGGGCTGTTTTCCTCGTTCCCAAAACCAGTCATATAATTCGCCATTGCAAATTTTTATTGCAGGGCGGAAGCTTTTTTTCTAAAAAAAACTCAAACGACATGTTCTTTTCAAATTGGAACAAAGAACCCGACGAAGAAAAAAATGTTTCGTTGAACCGAGTTTTTTCACAAGTTGGACAATTGCAAATGAAAAATGCACACGGGCGCACGTGCAAGAAAACAAAAGTATCTATCTATCTATATGTCTCTCTATATGAAAACCTTTTTAAAAACGGGTATATATATATATATATATATATAATTTACACGGGCTCTCTTGCCAAGAGAAGGTGTCTAGGTTCAGCGTGCTTCTCATTCCCCGTTACGGAACCTCCCTTGCGGTTTCGCACTGGAAATTAAGGATGGTACTTATGGTTGAGTACCGATCCAGCCGTCTCGACCAAAACAAGCCATTTTCCGGACCGGTTTCGACTTTACTGTCTTCTTCAGCGGATTCTACAGTTTCAGCTTGTCCGGTCGCTTACGCGCCGTTGGACTTATTGCATTAACTATGTGTCACAACTCTTTATATACCATAAATTGGCAATTACGTGTATGACGTGGGTATGGCATCAATAGATTGATCAATGGATCGTACTTATTTTCGTGCACAATTCTTTGGCGTTTTTTGTGTTAACGCGGAAAACTTTAAATCTAAATGTCTCTCTATCCTTACAATTTGAGGCTAGCTTGTGCTACTTTTGAAGTTTTAACTTAATTGCCACTAAAGAACCGTTTTTCTCTGATTGTATAAGCGGTGATGTCTCTGCTCTTGCGCGAATTCTATTACGTATATGACGTGGGTATGTCAATTAATTAATTAATGATAAGATGTTTTTCGTGAGCAATTGTTTGGCGTTTTTGTGCATAACGCGGAAAACTATGACTCTTATTGTCTTTCTAACCCCACATTTTGAGGTTTACTTGTGCTGGATGTGTCTTTCTGCAAACTTGTCTACCACTCAGCAGAGAATTGTTCGTTTCTGATTTTATTGGCGTTAGTGGCTTTAATCTTTGGCGTAATTCTATTCCATTTACGTATATGACGTTGGTGTGGCCTGCAGTTAATTGCCTAACGAGTGGTTCTTCTTTTTCGCGCACAATTGTTTGGTGTTTCTTGTGTTTAACACGATAAACTGTGAATGTTAATGTCTTTATATCCCCACATTTTGAGACTTGCTTGTGCTGCTTGATTGTGTATTTCTCAAAATGTGGGGTTAGAAAGACAATAAGAGTCATAGTTTTCCGCGTTATGCACAAAAACGCCAAACAATTGCTCACGAAAAACATCTTATCATTAATTAATTAATTAATTAATTGACATACCCACGTCATATACGTAATAGAATTCGCGCAAGAGCAGAGACATCACCGCTTATACAATCAGAGAAAAACGGTTCTTTAGTGGCAATTAAGTTAAAAGGGAGGGAGGCGTACTCATCAGGATGCAGTTTGTGAAACTCCATTATTTCACACCACCTTCGATGGAATTCTGTCAAGGAAGTGAGTAAGCTGTACGTTTAGTGCCGACAACACTACTTGTCAGTTTCTTGATTAACTTTTTCTTCTGTTACCCATATTCTAAATTTTCTTTCGGTCATTGGTCATGGAGTATTTACTTACTTCCACCTTCACAGTCAAATTTGTTGGAAAATGTGATGTTGTGTCTGCGGTCAAACAAAAAAGCAAGACTTGCTAATTATTAGTATTTTCGCTACGAAATTATCATTTTTGTTTTGTTTGCTATTTAAAAAAAGCGCCCTTATTTTGCTGTTTAGCATATATGGGATCAGTTTAAGCTTCTTGGGATACCTATAAACCAAAGAACACTCTGTTATTCTTAATTCCATACTCACATTTTACGTCAACAACTGCGAGGCTTGTAGCAGGAGTGCCATACCCATTATCAGCAGTACACTTGTATGACCCTACATCCTCTCTTTTTACATTAACAAGAAATAGCTTATGACCAGAGACGTTAAACTGTGCTGCTGTTAAACCTTCTTTTGTCCAAGTGATATTGGGGGTGGGGTCACCAGATGCATTGCATGTCAATGTAAAGTTTGTTCCAAGAGTAATTCTTGACTGCCTTACAGGGAGGACAGTCATTCTTGGAGGCACTGAAATATAATATAAAATTAAAATTACCAGGCCGCGGTTGTTCAAACGTTGGATAAGGCTATCCAACGGATAAATCACGTATCCAGCGGATAGTATTAGGAAAAACGATTGCACTATCTGCTGGATATAGATTTATCCACTGGATAGTATTATCCACCTTTTAAACAACTGGGCCCAGTTCAACATGTAGATGGTAACATTTATACAAGTCCCTGATTTAGAAAACTGAAAAATATAGTTACTTCATACATAGCCCCATATTAGATATTATGGAGTGATGTGTCACCGATTATAATTGCTTTGTAGGACATGCTGTATTCAAGTCTTATGACCTAAATTGTTAGAAACAAACACTAGAGAAGACTATGATTGGAGAAGTATCTCGGAGACAACTAGATAACAATTATTCACCGAAGTGGAGGTGGCTAGTGGTGGATCTTTGTTTGTTACGGCAGCAAATCAAAAAGGCATTTTGCTCGAAACTTACGCGAGTTTGGTGTCGCTCGCTAGGAGGAACTGGAGGTGAATCAGTGAATAGCGCAGGATATTTACTGATTGAGTAGCCAATCAGAGCGCGCGAAAAAAAATATCCACTGTTTTAGTACATACTTAACCAGATTATTCATATTTGCTACAGCCCTGAGGTGTAATGAGTTGCGAATTGTTTCAACAAATTATTCGAAGTGACGGCCTTGTCCAGCAAGAAGGTAGTTGGGCATACAGAGAAAAAAACGGGTTTTGGGATAATGAGTTGCATGGCATAGAGATGCATACTAGGGAAAAGGAGAATGCAATGAGGGAGCTGGCGTGCTTTTGTTATTTTATTTAATACGATTTTATTAAACGAGTCGTTTGTCTAAATCACAGAGCAAATTGACATCCCGATAAATCTTTTAGTATCGACAACCGACTTTTCGTGAAATGCTTTAAAACGTTATACAAGACCCCAGTTTTGTTAAATTTATTAGTATTATGTATTAGTGTTAAATGAGTTCAGGACGCAACTTACTTATTAATAGGTTAATTTATAAACGTTAAACCTTCAAAGTTACCAACCAAACATTCCTGTATCTCGTTTGTGTTTCACAAAGGATATGAACGTGCAGTCACGACAAAGACTATAACGTTCAAATTCGATTGAAAGCGCAAAAAGATTTAAAAAGAAATTGACAGCTTCCTTTGGAAACATATAGCTATTTCGAGAAAAGTTGTCGAAAAAGCTGTGCACGCGACGATCCCGAAAGGGAGCATGGGATATGCTCAATACACTGTTCCTGACACTGTAGGTGTCGAGCCTACTTTGTTGCTTTCCTAAATTTAACACTCGCAAAAATACGTGCATGGCCTCTCGTGCCATTCTTTCAAATTTCTTTGAAGAACAAAAATCTCAAAACCACCCACAATACCTTTATTTCGGGATTGTCGCGTGCACTTTTTCGGACAACCATTTTCGAAAAAGCTGTATAGTTCTTTCCCACTCCTTGCTGTGCCTTGTGACTTATCTTTGAAGAAACCTTAATTCAGGAAAAACGTTAAAAGCTCTCTAAAACTGCGCTCATTAGATATTGATTCTTTTTTCTGAGGATTTTCGAAGACGTAATTCTTCGATAATCTAGGAACAATCCATAGACCTGGACAGCGTGTGGCCACTGTTCGATGCATGTAGACACAAAATCTCCGCCTCCATCGTTCACGATCTAAAACCTAAAGAAGGCTTGCTCTTAGTTTAAAAAAGTTGCTGACGGTTCTGGATTTACTGTCAGAGATTTGTACCCTTATTATACTCAGCCATGGCGTCTATAGCTGACTGTATCGACCATTTTCTTGGTGAATTGAATCTAGACGAATAAGGATAAGTCAATTCCTGAAGGAATAAATAGGCGTTTAATTAAACATTTGCTTTCAGGAGAATACTCCTCCAAAGTACCAAGGGGAATTAAAGCATTTGATCCCTCACACCTCAAACTTACATCACGAGTTTAGCCCCTGATAAAGGCGTGGTTGAGGATGAATCGAAGCTAATTTATACAACAGGATAAATTAAAGTTAATGTGACAACCATAGACCGCCTTTACCAGTAATCGAACCAGCTCACTTCCTTGTAGGAGTTACTTCCTGCATGTGACCCCTGTCACACTAATGTTTCGCTCAGCCAATTAGATGCCAGCTGTCACATGAAGAGTTGATGCCTATATTTTCGCGCCTAGATCAGAAAAAAAGCATTTCATATTCTTCTCTTCGTGGAACAAAATGCTCATTACTTCTAGCCCGGATTTTTCTTCAAGAATTAGAACTTTGCAAAGCTGTAGTGACTAGATCACCGTTTAGGGAGGGCTAACTTGATCGTCCAACTGCATACAAGGTTTACGCGTTCGCGTTTTCTGGACAGAACTTCCACGAAGAGATGTTCCACCGGTCTGGGTCAAAAACTCCGTCCTTGGAACATTGGCCTATAATAACCCTCCTCTTGTATCTTGTATGTCGCTGTTTTCTCCTCGTCTTGAACTTTTGATAACCTCTCGCTCTACCCTCACTTTGGGCGTTTCGACTCTCGTGGCATGCACTTCACAGTCAAGGTTCCTCTGCAGGAAATCATCGGTTATATTTTTCTGGTTTATCGATAGTTAACTTAATATTTTTATTATATTGTGCCTGTTCACGTGACTGTACTAAACGCTTCGAGTAATGGAAAGTTACTTTTAGGTCTCCGAGGTTTTTCAAATAATGGATTGAATTTCAGTTGCAATTGTTTAGTCACATCTAACAGAATATTTCCATGGATTTGTAGCATATCTGGTAATATATGAGTTAATATCAGACACCTTTATGAGGTACCTTTAAAACATTTCAGAGATTATGATTCATTGTGTGAGATTCGTGAGATATTAAGTTTTTACATGTTGTCTATGTCGAGTGTCTCTTCAAGTTTATGGTAGGGTGCACTTCGTTCTCCATTATGGCTAAAAATATGCAATGTACGCATTTATGTTGTGTTGTTTGGACTTCAGTTCCCCTGTTTGGGTGTGCATTGTATTTCCCCAACTCAATATCATGCTAAAGATAGAGGTATAAAGTGAGTGATATATTTGTTTTGAGGGTGTCTTCAAGGTAAGATATGATGTAATTTTTAAAGGATTCCCACATTTGGATTCGCATGCTCATTTGATCAGTGCACGATTTTACTCAAGGCAGTGTCTAGTTTTTCAGTGCGTAACTGTTAGTTGTTACTTGTAATCAAATAACAATCTGAGCCTTTCTTATTTACTCTGTTCCTTTGCTGTTCTCTTTGCTGTTCTTTTTTTAATGTTTTATAAATGATTTCTTTTCTCTTGCTTAAAATTAAGAAGAATCTTATACTCTTTGCAGTCACAAGAACAGCAGATCATTTTTGTTTTCACTGTGAATCCACTGACAATTGTTAGGAAGATATGGCAAAAAAGGGTGAGGTTTCCACCAAGAGAGGATAAAGGGGACAGAGAAGGCATCCCCCATACACACCCTATTCGATAGGTAATTCGTCTCGAGTTATTTTTAACACCACAAATCTCAAGGGGGATTAGACAACAGCCAATCACATAGCGCGAATGTGTTGCGGGTGGATGACCCACGCTCAGAGCCACGCCCCCTTCACGAATTGACGCAGAACAAAATGGCGGAAGACGCGGAGAGCGATATTGCTTGCTATTCGTCTTGTTGACGAAAACGACTACAGAGAGATTTCTGCTAAAGCTGTGTCAGCGAAACGGAAATTAAAAAAGAATCGCTCTTCCTCTCTTAGAGAGCTAAAAATACAGCAGGGAAATCCTTAACACACTGAATATTCTCTCAGGATCATTTATAATTTACAGTTTGAAGAGAGTAATTTCTGGTTTGATATTTATTCCGTTATTAGTCTTTCATTATTCAACAAAAACAACACTTGGCGTCCTACTTGCTTTATTGTACAAACGACCGGTTTCAATAGACCGGCGAGATTTCTCATTTCATTAAAGCACTGAGGTTACGACAACTTCGAGTTGAACTGATTTCATGGGTTGTCAAAGAGTCCAGCGATTCCCTTTTCCCAGGTGAGCCCCGACTCATTTCGCTTCAATAGTCAGGGATGCTCTCGATCTCTTTAAGCTTTCATTGCCTTTCGTCCGACATGTTTTGCACGGCGTTTAGTCATGCGAAACCTCCACGAAACATCCACGCAGCGCGCGAGGTAACTTTATCCCGATTCTAAAAATAACTCGAGACGAATTACCGATGGAATAGGGTGTGTATGGGGGATGCCTTCCCTGTCCCCTTTATCCTCTCTTGGTTTCCACTGAGGGGAATCATTCTTAGCCGGCACCGCAACATGCCTGTGCACTTAGTTACTTTGGGCCTTATATTTTGATGAAAAAGTTGATAAAAGTTTAGTTGTCATTTATTTACAACTTGTATTAATATATTTTTGTCTAACCTCTGTCCCTCGAGGTTCATGTTAAGTGTCTGGCTCCGCTTTCGGGAGGGTTCAGGTCTCCCTCAAAGATAAATGAGGGTTTTTCCTGACGGGCACGCAAGCACGCAACAATGACTTAAATTACTGATCATATCTGTAGTGAGTTGTTGGCAATTTAATAAACATGGATTTGGGATGAAGTGCTCCTATACAGGTCACCGTTTGCACCATAGACTCTTGTTACTCCTTAAACCGGGGAACTAGACATCTAGAGAGGTCTTTCCACCTCTCCGATACCCAAGGGGGATTATCACCCCCAAGACAAGAGAGGATTTTCACTTCTCACTTCCCTGGGGGATTATCACCCCCCAGAGAGGATTATCACCTCTGCCCTTGTAGATTTCGAATTGTTGCACCAATATGTAGAGATAAGGGACAGACCATTAGAAAAGTTGTGGTGGGGGGGAGGGGAATTTTCGAGCCGCACGAATTTTTTTTCGTTATCAAATTCCTTGTATGAATTTTTTTAGGCCATAGCATGAATATTTTTTAGGATTAATTGGCGTGCAATAATTTTGTTTCATTTAATTTTCCCTTGCACGCATTTTTTCTTGTACTTCGAACAACCACTCCCCCACCCCCCACCCCCATAAGTTTTCTAATGGTCCATCCCTAAGTGACCCGCTGTCAGTATTTGGAGTATATCATTCCTTACCTCTTTTCCCCACAATAATTCTGGTCTAGTTATTTGCTTTTATCCAACAAAGGGCTATGGGTTGGGAGCATTAAATGATGCTTTTCCGCAGGTGTTGATCTCCCAAACAGTAACATAAGCACTTGGAAAAGATTTAAGTAGGGTAATAGGTTCTGGCACTTCGACGCAATGAAAAGAAGCAGAACGAAAGCGGAAAAAGTATACGTAATTATATACAGTTGACTCCCGATAACTCGAACCCTCGCTAACTCAAACCTCGCGCTAACTCGAACCAAAGTCGATCTCCCCTTGATTTCCTTCTCAAATTTACTGTAATTTTACCCTCGTTTACTCAAACCCTCGATAACTCGAATTTCCCGCTAAGTCGAAGTAATTTTTGTTTCCCTTCAGAACATTTCTATACAATTTTACCCTCGATAACTCGAACCATGTTTATTAGCGAGTGACAAGTCGGGGAAAAAACCGTGTGTCCGAAACATTGAATACAACCGAGTCAATTCTTTGTCTTTAATTTTTTGTCACTCCGGTTCAAATTCAGTGTCCATCCTTGTATACTTTGTTGCTTAATTGTATTCCCTCCCCATCCATTTGCTTATTTCCTTACTTCCTGTTATTTGCTTGCGTCAAACTCCCGATAAGTCGAACTTTTTTTGATTTCCCTTAAACGTTCGAGTTATCGGGAGTCGACTGCATATATATTTTTGAGCGAGAATGTGCCTTTCTTTTTAGTGCCAATAAGTAGACGTCTTTGTTTTCAGTTTCAAAAAATTAAGCTTGTGAAAGATATATCTGAATGCTCTATTAAATGTAAAACGTCAGCCAACAGTCAAAATGTTAAAGAAATAGGGCGGCCATTGTTTGGGTTAATTTTCCGGTTCATTATTTTCACTAAAAATACAATGCCAAATTCTACAGTGAAATACCTTTAAAATCAATACTGCTTAAACGATATAAACAGCTTAAGACACTTATCAGCAAAAGTTCACCGAAATAGATATCACTTCCGCATGCGACCGCTATTTCCTTTGACTTTCAAATTTGTAGCAAAGGTAATCGTGACACGGCAGTTTCGATTAATCATTAGCGCGTATTCGGCAGATTTATAGAAATCATTTCACGACACATCCTCGCGGAAAACTGCACATTTATGAAGTAAAAGAAAGTAAAAACTATCACTTATTTTGATCTACCTTCTTCCAAATAATTTTTAGGCAAGCGTGATATTGACACATCCTACGCTCAGTTTATATTTACGATGGAATTTACAAGACATTAACATAAGAGGGCTAGCATGAAGATTACTATCTTACGTGACTCTTTTAAAATGGCGGAAGCCTAGCAAGAGGCCTTAAAATCAATCAACAACACGAAGTATCGTTTTCCCACTCTATCGATTTCATAGAAAAGACAGCGGTAAACAACTTTTTTTTTTACTTCATAATGCCTAGAGTTTCGTTCGGGGACACAGTAGAATGGAATCGCGATTAAAATCTGGAGGATAAACTGAAGAATGCCCTGTCACTTCGAAGCACGTCGAGGGTATAAAGCAAAATTGTTAGACTTACCGCGGACGATAACTGTCACACTGTCATCAGTCCGATAAGGAACGTTATTTAGGTCGTAGCTAACTTGCAGGGTGTAAACATATTCCTCGGTGTTGTCTACATTCAATAACCTCAACGTTGCTGGGAGGTTCGCTCTGTACTCGTTGGCGAAGCCCTCAGCTAGAGTGAAGGAACTACTGTATTTCCTCCATGCAATTTGTACTTGATTGACATCGTCCGCCCTCTGTCTTATCAAGAAAAGGTTTTGAACAACCTCGCCACTGTCAGGAAGAATTTCCCATACGAGATCCGCATTTGTGCTGTTCACTCCTTCGACCACGATTGTTGGTTTATCAGGCCTTCTAGTGAAAGTCAAGGCCTCTAAAAATAACACCAAAACCCAAAAAATATAATATTAAATCAAGGTTTTCCTTTCAACAAAAGAATGATACCTTCCCCTCCTCATCAAAAGCAATTTTGTTAGAAGTTAAAATCTCCGCAAATTTAAGCTCCAAGGCTTACCAGATTGCTGTAGTAATGAGGCAGCAATCAAAACCGACGCCAATAACCAGCAAGGAATAATCCATGGATAAGCTTTCATCTTAGTTGTTTTGGATAAATGTAGGAAATTCTTTCGCTTTCAGTTTCACATTAACGAAGCGCTTTATACTGAATCCCAGACCTTCTCAACGCGCGATGAGGTGGAACGGTGGAACGAAGGGAAATCAACCAAAATCTAGTAATAACTGCAAATTAGGAGAGTGCGTGCGATGGGAAAGGGGGGGGGGGGGGGGGTTGGGAGTGGTAGTCGTAGGGGGGCGCAAAACGTGATGAGCTTGCAAGATCAAAATCAAACACTTTTATCAGTATGAATATCAGCAGCTGTCTTTATCAGTGTTTTTGCTTATCTTCCCACTTTACAATTCGTCGCTATTTTTACTATTTTTCCACAAAAATGCAAGAGTGTCCTGTATTTTTTACATTTACTTGGCTTAGCCTATGTAGGTAAAGTACATGTAAGACACTGACTGTGATCCTCAAGACATTCTTTTGCACTGCAGGATAATCAATAAAATGAGCTAAAAATTGGGCTACAGAAAATTAAAGTAATCTGAAAAGTTCATTGATTAATTAAGGTGTTGAAGCGTCATGTATGACTTCAAACCATTGTTGCGCTAACACGACTCACCTACTCAGCACTGTTTTTCAAATACAATGCACCCGGAATTAGTGAGATGACAAGGTCAACGTATCGTTCATTTTCCCGCATATTTGCTATCAAAACTGCAGTTTAAATACAGTATTTAAAATATATGTTCAGAAAGAGGGGTGCTGGCGAGTGGCTAAAAACTTTTTCAAATACCGTATTTAAACAACATTTCGGAAAAAAGAACCTAAAGTCAATTTTGAAAGGTAAGGTTCGAAAACAGTTTCAAACTAGGGCTTTTAAACACTGTTTAACACGGCTCATGGCGGGGCTCCATACTCCTAGAATATAGTCAACCTCTTTTCGTTTGGTTGTCACGTGATTGAGCTACGGTACGTAGGTACGTACGTACGCGTCTACAGATCGTACGGGTGGGGTAGGGGAGACTATCAAAAGGAAGGGGTCAAAGATAAGCCTCGTTGGTGTGTAAGGAAATCATTGATATGCATAAGGGTCGAGTCTATGACGTCAGCCATTGTTTTGACCTAGGGAAAAAATGCGTTCCTCCATACATAATTAAGTGGATAGTCCTTTCTTTTCTTTTGAGAGAACACAATAGGAACAATAGGCTTGCCTATACTTGCCCGTTAAGTAACTTGAGCCCAGTTTACCGGAACGTCTATTAAAAGGAATAAGAAAGCGATCACCTACAAGTAGCAACACGAGAAACGGCTTCCTATATCTCATTTAG
Source organism: Porites lutea (assembly GCF_958299795.1). Lineage (NCBI taxonomy): Eukaryota > Metazoa > Cnidaria > Anthozoa > Scleractinia > Poritidae > Porites > Porites lutea. The sequence goes on along the minus strand of NC_133210.1, from coordinate 20,302,693 downwards.
CGCTAAAACTCGGATATATAAACAAAACACATACAGAAAGTGGAGTTGAAAAATCTTTATTTCAATTTAGTTTATGTCTTCTTATTTAGGTCTTTATGGATCCTAAGTTCTTCAGCATATTCGTTTGCGGTCCTTTGCAGTCCCTTGTGGTTAATGTTTGTATATAAACAAACACATATACACAAAGTGGAGCTGAAAACGCTGTATTTCAATTTTGCCTGACTATTACAGAACCGCGTTTTCCCCATGATAATTTAGTATGAGAAAATAGAAGGGATTCCTGTCACGAGTTGGTTTAATTATTGGCTTGCATTAAACCTATGAAAAAATGATATTTTTTTAATAGTAAGTAGATTTAGCATGTAGCACTTCTTGAATTTTTTGCAAAGGCACAAGAAGCACGAGAATTGATTAAACCTCTATGTATCACGCGATGGCCTGTCTCACTGTACCAAAATTATCATATCTCGGTGAGCATTCGCAAGTCAGCCAAGCGCGGTCATTGCACGCGTGCTGAACAAGAATGCTGTATAATGACAGACTATAAACAATAGAGAACTCCCAAAGCACAAACTCAGCCAAAACGCTAAAAATCTTCAATGTTTACTCAAGTTTGCTGCTGGAGTTCCATCGGCTACTTGATTGTATGTTGCCAGCAAGTCTTGTCCCTCCCAGCCTCCAGATTCGGCCACCTACTTAAAAACATTTTGAAACCCCTGAAGTTTATGTACTGATGGTGAGCTAGTATAATTTTACAAGGGAACCCTATCAAAGGATCAGAAAGCTAAGCCAAGTAGTGTACCATAAAGACTGATCATCTCAAAACCCACCCCCTATTCCATGTCACATACCTGTATAGAAGTACCACAACCTTCTCCCTGGGTGGTAAAGTAACGGTAAAGAGGGGTTTCAGGTGTAGCCTCTTGTCTTTGTTTTATTTTTCTGATATTTGCTACGACCTTTGCTTCTTTGTAGGGAAAGATGGTTTGGCAAGAGGAAAGCAGAAGACAGCTTGGTCAAAGGATTTATGAATTCACATTGTCCTATTCCATCTGTTCAGAGGATTTTCTAAACAGACCATTTAAATTGTCTGGAATTTATTAAAGTTGAAAAAAAAATACATGCTGTTCTTGTCGTTCCTTTATAAGACAGCCTTAAATAAATTGCAGGTCTAAAAGATGGAGTTAGCTATGTTAATTTTTGATAATCTTTTTTCCATCAGATTTAATTACTTGTAAAAACCTGCAACTAAGAACCTGTATTTTCTTAAGTTAGCCTAAACAAGTCAGGTTCTTTCATAAAAACTAATTAGCACAGATTTAGGCTATTTAGGTTCAGTCTCAAATAGGTCCTTATTTTCGGAACAAAAACAAATGCTTTGTAGCTTTGAGCTAAAAGTATTTAGTGGCATTCAGCTCTTTCCTTAGTATATGTAAAACCTGTCTACCATTACATTGCAGTCAGAGTAATAATAAATATTATTACACATTTATGTCTCAAAAGAGAACCCTGAATGTTGACTTATCTTACTTTCCCAAGTGTACAATGTGCATGAGTTTTTTCTAAGAGATTTTATAAGTATTGGTAATAGGACTGAGTGGAGTCCAATTCGGTCTGTAATCATACAAGTGTTACTAAATTGGACAACAGCGAATCAGGGGTCAGATTTGTTTAATCATGAGTATGATTACAGACTGAATTGGACGACACAAAGTCCTGTTACCAATTAATTATAACCGTTACAATTTCCAAGAAAATAGATGCAGTCCTTTTTAGTGAAAGAGCGTTTGTTCGTACGTTATGTCCAAAATAAGGGAAAATATCATTTGTGCCTAAATGTTGCATATTCATCCATTTTAGATTAATCCCCAGTCTGTTTGGGTAAGTGATTGTCGCTATGGGTATTGTCATAACTTCTGTGATTGGTGGATTTAGCTGAGTGCACTTAATGATTGGCTAATGTAACTGTCCGACAACAGGCAACTGTCCGACTACAGCCAACCGTCTGATTACAACCATACACAATGATTAAAGAAAAATAAAGCAGTTAATGCACCAATCAGATTTGAAGAAATTGTAATGGTTATGATTAATAACCTGTTTTAAATTTGAGTGCTCTTTTATAAAGACAGCCTAACTGGCAAATTTTAGCCTGACAGGTTCTTAAAAACCAGTTTCTTAGTTGTGCATTTTTCCCGTATCCTTGTTGAGCTTAATACTGCACATCACTATGCTGGATGTCAGCCCATCCCTTTTTTGTTTCTCCAAGTCAATGAGGTCAGAAAGGGATTTACATTTGGTCTTCTAGACCACGGTGCCTTTAATACAAAGCTTTCTTCTCCTAATCAGGATCATATTAACAATCCTTTACTCTGACTGATTAATTGAGGGATGAAGAACACTAAGGGATGAAGTTGTCATAACACAACCACCAATTCCTTTCCACAGGAGGAACAGAATGCTTAGGGATGGAAAATAAACATGAGAAACTGATTGAAGTATAGAGAGTATGCACATGACATCACGGTGGCCATATTGGTGTCTCAAAACAATGAAAAGGTGACCATGTTGGTGTCCCAAACTAATAAGCCGCGTGAGTGAATACTCTCTATTAAATTCAGGGCTAGTTTGGTTTCCTATAGTTGCATCTACGATGTTTGCCTTCTTATCTCCAAGGGAAATATGTGCAGCACAGCCCCCCCCCCCCCCCCCCCCCTTAAGAAACCTTGATTTCTTCAAAGCTCCTTAGTGCAAGATCATTAGTTTCAGTCTTTCCTGTGAAGTTTTTTAAGTCTTACAAAAAAAAAACTACAGTTAACATAGTCGTCTAGTTAAACTTTGCTGATCCCTGACAAGAAAGTGAATGTCAGGGAAACAGACACTTAGCCTTGAGGTCGTTGAAAGAGAGTTGGCATGTAAAGCCAGGAGATGTCTTACCAAGGACCAGCTTCGAAGCACACTACTGTACACTGGCCTAGACACTGTCAGAGAATTCCATCTAAATAGAATTGACATCCTGAACCAGCTCAACATGATTTCAGTGTCTTCTGTTGCTGCAGATATTCTGTAAACTAGAGAAGTGTATTCCCTAAAATGTCAGCATTCTTCCTTCCTTTTAACTTATTTAACAGTGAGTTGTACTAAACATTTATGTTTTATGGCTCTGTAACAACATTTTTGTCCTCATTGACTTTTATCTCTCTTTACGAGTTGTATGGTAGATATACCTTTTAATACTTCTTGATATTCTCTTGTTTGTGCTCTTCTGTTATCTATTTTTGTCTTCCCAGCTAAGCAAAATAAAATACATAATTTACACATTAATGCCCAGAGGACTAGCCTGTGCCACAGACAGAACTAAACTTGTGGTTAAGTCCCCCTGTGAGATAGCACTGAAATCCTGCTTCTGGGCACCCTGTGGCCCACCTGTGAACTAGCACTTGCATATGTGCTATGACTGGCCTCTTAAAAATACCATTATCAGTGTGCCAATTATCCTGCGAAGCCAAGGCGTATTTAAAACAGTGACGACCGGAAATACGTCTGCGCTTCGCAGTCGCATGCTATGTGCCAATCAGGTTGAAAGGAATATCGAAACACATTGGGATTGGCAGACCAGAATATTGGCACAGCTTTGCAGATGTTACTAACTTGCAATAGATTTTGTCTGCGACACAGGCTACACTGACAACCAGACTTACAGTGCAGGATTTAAATGTATATTGTTTATAAATTCAAAAGTAAGCTTATATTCAAGTCTTTAAAACTACACAAAATTCAATTTTTACACCTTAGATAATCGTCAGATAAAATAAGGTGCAGTGCAGAATTATGAATGACCCTAACTGACACTTATTAATAATTCATAGCATGCAAATTACATCAAGAAATACAAGTAATAATTACCAAGCCAAAATATGTGTTTTGCTGCAGGAAAACTTATACATTTCTTCTATCGTGTTCTAAAGTAACTAGACCTCTTATTGAGTCTCATATTATAGCTCTAGTGATGTCTCCAGAACTTCAAACCTCTAAAACAGTTAAAACAGCCGTTTTGTTTTTTCACTATAATTTCATTCTTTTCTAATTTACTAATTAATTACAGAACTATAATCACTTTAAATCGCACCGTTTTTTTTTTCAACTTTAAAGGTCAAGAACCAATCAACACATGGTCGGGAGCGATACATTTTTAAATAAGTGTTGTATTTATCAGTTAAGATAAGGAGTAATTTCAAACTAGTCATGTTGACAATGACTAATAGTGCATAAGGGCTTCTTTTCAGGTGCGTTACACTTGCCAGCTTAGAAAAAAAGGAAGGGCACAAACTTTCTTGATTTCTCTCAGATAATGACAAATTGGACTACTTTTGGGCTTAAGGCTTGTTCTTAACATAAATCTTCAAAGACAAATTAAATGCTAAAAATCCAACACTAACCTTCCAGAAGCACGCAACATGTGACCGTTTCGAAATTAGCTGAGCAGAGCTTTCAGCAACTTTACGTCGAGTGGCAAAGCCTTCCAGATGTTAACACTTTAAACTGTGACCATAGGCATTTTCTCCACGGTGTTTCGCCTAGGAAAGGGTATTTTGATTGATGACTTCGGTGAATCAGAAGATGCAAAAACCAAAATCTTGAGTGACGCTCGATTAGACACAGAGAAAGACTCACCATTACACTGCTCAAACTGTACAGTCGAAAGAGCTTTGAGCAATTTTACGACGAGTGATAAAGCCTTCCAGCAATCAACACTTTAAACTGTGACCATCAGCTTTTTCTCCACTCTATTCCGCTTAGGATAGGCTATTTTGTTTGACAATTTCGGTAAATCAGAAGCTACAACAACCAACCCCTTGAGCGGACACTCATTTTGAAACAGCGAAAGACTCGCCATGACAGGACAGTTGGGTAGAGCTTTCACCGACTTTACGTCGAGTGATAACGCCTTCAAGCAGTTGACACTCTAAACTGTGACCATCGGCGTTTTTCCCATTCCATTCCGCTAAGGATAGGCAATTTTAGATTGATGACTTCGATGAATCAGAAGCCGCAAAAGCCAAACTCTTGAGTGACGCTCGATTACAAACACCGAAAGACTCGCCATGACATTCCTCAAAACCATGCAGTTAAGTGGAAGTTTCTGCAACTGTACAGGCCGTGATACAGCCTACCAGCGGCGAACACTTTAAACTATGGCCATCGGCGTTTTCCCCATTTTATTCCGTCCAGGAAATTATATTTTGATTGATGACTTCTCTCAATCAGAGGTCGCAACAGCCGCAAAACGTTAACGACACTCGTTTTGAAACATTGCAAGACTCGCCATGACATTCCCCGCAGCTGCATGATATTTATCGTTAAAATAATACTAAAACTTCTTTGTTTGGTCACGAAATTTGCTTGAAAGGCCGGCTATATACCTTTTCAATATTCTTGGCTTTCAAGATACATAATTCCGTTAGCCTGTGGGTTAAAATAACGAAGAAACCAAATGCATAGGGCGTCCATCATGGTGCTTCGCGCGAAAACAGAGCAGCAACTTTGAAACCGGATGTGATGTCATAAATCGGTGGATCATAATTATACGAAACAAATACCGGGCGCTATTGGAGTCGCCCCCCCCCCCCTCCCCCAACCTGGTCGTTGCTTACCTAGGCCTTATTTCGACCATAGCTAGCTGCGCGTGATGACTGTTTCTACATCTCGCTGGTGAAAACTAGTTAAAACTTAACTCTAGCTAGCCTACTTATAAACGTTTAAAATAAGATTCTAGAACTTTCCAAATAGTATAATTTTAGATTAAGAAATATACCGTTTTAGAAACGCTTACATAAGATCCTAAAATACACAAACTGCGAACTCTCACCAAGCTTCTAAAATGTCACGTTAAAAGTCACGCAATACAATTTTTCGTAACATAACCACCTTTCAGAAGAAATTTTCTAAATTTCCAATACAACAGAAAAATTGTTAGCTAATGTACTACAGGGGTAGTCCAGTGTCTCTCAGGTTACTCTTCTACTCGATTAAGATAATCCGCTCCAACATTCTCTGATCCTTTGATGCCTTCCACCTTGAAATTGTGACTTTGTAGAAACATGGCCCATCGCATTAGTCGTGCGTTGGTGTATTTTGCACTGTTCATGTACTTTAGCGGCTCGTGGTCTGTCTGCAGCACAAAAGGTACACCGTACAAATATAGGTGAAATCTCTTGATACCCAGACTACTGCTAGGCACTCTTTCTCAATCGTAGAATAGTTGCGCTCCGCACTTGCCAATTTCTTGCTTGCATAACAAACCGGGAATAATTTCTCTTCCTGCCTTTGCATCAATACTGCACCGATTCCATTGTTGGAAGCGTCCGTCCGTAAGAAATTGGTTTTAGCTGGATCGGGGAGGCGTAGAATAGGTTCACTTGTTAGGTAGGACTTGATTGTTTGGTAGGCTTTCTCTTGTGCTCCACTCCACTCAACTTTATTGGGTTGGCCTTTCCGTGTGAGATCAGATAAGGGTGCTGCGATCGCTGCGAAGTTGGGAATGAAATCTCTGTAGTATCCTGCTAGACCCATAAATGACCCACCTGTTTCTTTGTGCTTGGCCTTGGGGCATCTTTAATTTTCTCCACGTTATCCTGATGTAGACCAATTATTCCTTGCTCCAATCGATGGCCTAGGAAATCCACACTGTTTACTCCGAATAGGCACTTCGTAGGTCTGATAGTCAACCCAGCTTGTGCAAGGCGCGAAAACAGCTCTCTGAGGGCTCTAATATGTTCTTCCCACGTACGGGTGTGAACCAATCTATCTTCCCAGTAGAAGTCGACATCATCTAGATCTTCTATCAATTTCTTGATTGCACACTTCAGTGTTGCCGCCGAGTTAATCTTTCCAAACGGCATCTTCAAGAACTCGTACCGTACGACCCGTCAGGTGTTACGAACGCAGTTTTCGGAATGTCCTCCTCTGGTATAGCTATCTGCCAGTATCCCTTGTTAAGGTCAATTTTTGAAAAGAACTTGTCTCCACTAAGCTTCTGGAACAAGTGTTCAGCAGTTGGCATAGGCTCAGGATCAAATACAATTAGTTTATTTGATTTCCGATAATCTACACACACGCGGTTTGTGTTGTCTTTTTTCTTCACTACTACAACATTTGACGCATACGGAGAACTGGACTCTCTAATAACTCCCATTTTGATCATGTCAGCTATATCTTTCCTCAGTGATTCTCTCATGCTGTAAAGTACTGGGTAAGGTCTTGATCTAACTGGCTCGTCTGAGGTGAGTTTAATATGATGCTGAACGAGATCGGTGGTACCTGGTGCTTCAGTAAACAAATTCGTGAACTGGTTAGTCAGATCCTTAAATTCAGTTTGTTGCTCGGCCGTAAGATTTGGTCCAGTTTTAACGTCCTCGATTGACTCCTTGGCCACGTATCCACCAAGCTCTAAGAAATCAACTTCTTCTTTCTCTGCTTCATCAACTTTAGCTTCACAGTCGACAGCATCGTCTATACTCGTAGAACCTGCTCCAACAGCTACTGCTCCTTCGACTGTAGTCTCCTCTCGCTCAAAATACTTTTTAAGTAGGTTAGCATGATAAACTTTCTCCTTGCCTTTTACTTTCACATTGTAGTCATTGAGACCTACTACTGAACTAACTTCAAAGGGACCTTTCCACTGCAAAAGTAACTTGTTGTGGTCGGTAGGTAGCATCACAAGCACTTTCTCACCTGGTTGAAACTTCCTAACCTTAGACTTGCGGTCGTAATAGTGCTTTCCTTTCGGCTGGGCTTTCTTCAATTCACTATGGGCGAGCTTAAGGGTATCTTCCAACTTCTCTCGCAACTAAAAAACGTACTGGTAACTGTTCTTTACTTCAGGCTTCTCAACTTCCTTCGTCCATAGCTGTTTGAGTATAGTCATTGGTCCTCTAACAGCTCAAAGGGTGGAAAAACAGTGGACTCTTGTGGGACCTCACGATAAGCAAACAACAGTGGATTCATGTAGCGATGCCACTGTCTTGGCTGCTCACTACACAGTCTCTTCAGCATAGACCTCATCGTTCCGTTGAACTTCTCCGTCAATCCGTTACTCATCGGGTGATAGGGTGTTGTTGTAAGCTGCTTAGTAGTCGAGTAACTTCTCTCATGCAATCAGAAACAAATTGTGTGCCCAGATCACTCAGGAACTCTTCAGGTACTCCTAGACGGCTAAAGATATCCACCAATGCCTCTGCTACTGTCTCCGTATCAATGTTCTTTAGTGGTACAGCCTCAGGGTAGCGAGTCGAAAAATCTACCAGCGTCAATATGTACCTGTGTCCTTCTTCACTCGGAGGACTGATAGCCCCAACAAGGTCTATTGCTACTCTCTTAAAGGGCTTGTCAATCAGCGGCATCTTCTCTAACGGTACCTTCGGCACTGATCCCTTACCTACAGTCTTCTGACAAACGTCACAGGACTTGCAAAACCGAGTCACGTCACCTTGAATTCCAGGCCAATAAAACGCACTCTGGATCTTTTCTGTTGTTTTCTTGATGCCCATGTGACCGCCCATGATCGATCCGTGAGCTACTTCCATTATGGGGCTTCTCAACTTTTCAGGTACCATGACTTGTTTAAGCGGTTTTCCACCATTCACATAAGGGCGCTTGTACAGACGGTCAGTACTCCACATTTTTCTTCAAATGAAATCTCTGCTTGACCCTTTACTAGTGCATCGTCTCGATCCCAGTACTTGCGCAGACTCTCATCTTCACCCTGCATCTGCTTGAGCTTCTCTCTATCCACAATAGGGTTCTCACGGCTACTTGGCACCTTCAAGGCTGTGCGTTCATCGATCCTTTTTCTTAGCTTGACTTCTTGTAGTTACTGCACAGGCCTCTTGCCAACTGGGATCTGGATTTTGTGCGTCCCTGGCATCAGGTACCTTGCCAATAATGAGGTCGTAGATAGGATCTGAAAGGCACTGCGCTTCTACGTGACCCGTAAGATAAGGCGTATCGACATATATTCTTGCTATGGGCACCTTTCTTGCAGTGTTGTCAATGAGCAACATAACGTTTAAGTCTCCGGTGAACTGATCCTCGCCGACAAGGTCCTTCTTGACTACTACTCCGCTGCAACCAGTATCTCTTAAAACGTCAACAGTCTTCTCTCCCACTCTACCCTTTACAACAGGCATCTTAGTTCTTACTCCAATTAAGGGTTCAACACAGGCATTACTCAGCAACGGGACTTTCTTGCCACAGGCTAACAGAAGCTGATCATCTTGAATACACGACTTGATTTCCTCGGAGGTAGCTTTAAAATCAGGTGACTTAACAAAACAGCCAGCACTAACTTGACCACGTTGCACAGGGTTACCATCCTTACCTTGGCCTGCTGACTTTCGTCCTCCTGATCGACAGTTCCTCGCTTCGTGACCTTGCTTGCCACACAGGAAACACCTTTTAACTAGAGTTGGGCAGTTAAAAGCTTTGTGTCCGCGAGCATTACACTTGTAAGACTGGAGGGTTGTTACGTCACTCTGTGTAGTCTTTGTTTCCTCCGCCTTGGGCTGTACTTGTGGCTTCTTGCTCGCAGAGCTGAACGGATGCTTTCCGTGTGCTTCTAAGTACTGATCGGCAATCTTTGCTATCTGAATAAGCGTTTCCGGGGCTCTTTCGCGAAGGTGAATAGCTAACTCTTTTAGACAAGAGTCAAAAAACTGTTCTTTCAGAATTAAATCTTTCAGAGCTTTAAAAGAACGTTCAGTTTTCGACAGTTCTAACCAACGCAACAAGTATCTATCCAGTCTCACTATAAACTGTTCAGGGCTCTCGTCAACTTCTGGCTTTGATGCTCTAAATTTACGACGATAGCCGTCCTCTGTAAGTTCATATCTCTTCATCAAAGCTAACTTCACTCGTTAGTAATCTTGGGCAGCCTCCTCAGATAATCGCGAATAAACTTCTAGGGCACGTCCAGACAAAAGAGCACTAAGTTTCGACGCCCACCCTGTCTTCTCCCATTTGGCTGTAGTTGCAAATCTCTCAAATCGTTGTAGGTAAGCATCCAAGTCGTCCCTGCCATCAACAAATTGAGTGAAGCTTGGGTGCCTTGGCCCATCCTCTCTCACTTCAGCACGTTCGGTATCGTTACGGCCTTGTGCTAGACGAGGGAGCTCTAGTTCATGCTCTCTCTTAGCGGCTTCAATAGCCTGTTTCTGTTTCAACAGGTCTGCTTCCAGCTCTAATTTTCTCGGTTCGCGTTCTTGCCGCCTAGTTTCTCTTTCGTCGTCTTCCCTTCTACGTCTTTCCTCTTTCTCTTCTTCTTCCTTCCTTCTGTCTTCCTCAAGTATTCGACGTCTCTCTTCCTTTTCTTCTTCTATCTGCCTACGTTTTTCTTCTTTCTCTTTCTTTTCCCTCCTTCTTTCTTCCTCAAGTTTTCGACGTGATTCTTCTTTTTCCTCTTCTAATTGTCTACGTTTTTCTTCCTTTTCTTCTTCTTCCCTCCTTCTTTCTTCCTCAAGTTTTCGACGTTTTTCTTCTTTTTCTTCTTCTTTCCTCCTTATTTCTTCTTCTAACTTTTGTTGCTCCCGCTCAAACTCGAGCAGTTTTTCTCCTACCAATCTTTTCTCCAATCTGTATAAACTTATCCATTTTCTCAGTTCACAGCAAACACACTCTATATACTTCCTCGTAACAGTTCTTCTCACTTCCCTGTATACTCCTTTTTCTTGAACTGTCCTTTCCTGGTTACTGTAGTCGGCAAACAATTCAATTCCTCTCCCGGACAGGCCCCCAATGTTACGCGGGTAATCTCTTAGAGGACGAGTAGCTTGCAAACCAAACTGAACGCAGGGTTGTCGGAACAGCAACAAGAAGACATTCCAAAAATGAACGTAGTTTCCACTGAGTAAAACTCTACAACAGCACGTAACTCGTTAAACTTACACGGCCTCTCCTCGCTTGTGAAAACTAGTTAAAACTTAACTCGAGCTAGCCAACTTATATAAGTTTACAATAGGATTCTAGAACTTTCCAAATAGTATAATTATAGAAAGATTACGAATTATACCGCTTTAGAAACGCTTACGTAAGATCCTAAAATACACAAACTACGAACTCACGCCAAGCTTCTAGAATGTCACGTTAAAAGTCACGCAATACAATTTTTCCTAACACGTCTCAAAAACAAAATTTAACGGCCCTTCGGGCCTCAATTTGGTCTAAAAATAAGGGGGGACCGGGCCGGACCCCTCCCCTAAATCCGCCACTGATTAATACCGACGTTCGAGATATTTATACGACAACAATACCTTTATTCGCCCTGTACTTAATTACATACATGAAAGAAAAAATATATATATATATATATCTTTATTTGTACTTAATAAGGCCTGGAGCTGAAATAATCCTAAGGTTTTCTAGCCAGTTCTCCAGAATTTAAAGTTTTAGAGAATTGAGATAGAATGTACAAAGCCCGGGGATTGACAAAATTAGCATTTGAGTGATCAAGCATGGCCTTCCTGCTATTTTGCCATCCGTGACGTCCATAATTAACGAGTCCGTCGCAAGTAATACCTTTCCAATTGAGTGGAAAGCAGCTGAAGTGATCCCCGTGTTGAAAGAAGGCGATCACGAAAAGCCAAATAACTACCGCCCTATATCCCTATTACCTGTTCTTTCAAAACTATGCGCGCGTATCGCATTAAATCAACTTATGCCCTATTTGGTAGAGAACGATCGTCTCTCCGCCCATCAAAGTGGTAATAAAAAGTGGCATTCCACCGAGACTTCACTGATCTACACTTCTGATCGCATTCTCAACGCAATTGACCAAAAGAAAACATCAGCTGCAGTTCTCCTTGATATGAGCAAAGCATTTCGACAGTGTCAACCACGATATTCTGCTTAAAAAATTACAAGATATTGGCTTGTCACCCTCTGCCATCCTGTGGTTCAAGAGCTACTCGTCAAACAGGTACCAAGCTATGCGTGTAAATACTGCTCTTTCCGAACCCCTGCTAATGAGTTACGGTGTTCCCCAAGGAAGCATCCTCGGTCCGTTACTCTTCACGGCTTACACCAATAACTTGCCATCAATCTCACAACACTGTTCCACGGACTACTACGTTGATGACACTAAATTGCTTATGTCATTCCAAGTGCAGGACTGTGAACCGACTATGGCCGTGATGAACGATGATCGTATTAAACTACGTAATTTGTGTTTTAATAATAGGCTACTCCTGAAACCGGACAAGACTAAACTGATTGTATATGGAAGTCGGCAAATGATATCGAAACTTCAGGAGTTTCGCCTTACCCTCTTGGGTAAAGAACTTTTACCCGTCGACTCTGTTAAGGACCTGGGTGTAGTGTTCGGTAGTAAACTCTCATTCAACGACCACATGATTAAAAAAGCATCATCTTGTATGTCTGCCCTAGGACAAATTAGCCGAGTTAAACATATATTTAAAAAAGACATACTTGTTACAATAATTAATTCTCTCGTGTTTAGTAAGTTGTATTACTGCTCGTCCGTCTGGTCGAATACTTCTGCCAGCAATATACGCAAACTACAAGGAGTACAGAATTTCGCTGCTCGCATAGTTTCTGGGACAAGGAAGTTTGATCACGTATCTCCAGCCCTGAAAGACCTGAGATGGATACCAGTTAAGTCCCACCTGTATCTAAGAGACGCCATCTTGGCCTTTAAATCTATGACAGGTCGGGTATCAAACTACCTCAGTTCAAATTTTATCTCCAGAGGGAATATCAGTGGTCGGACGACCAGATCATCTTCCCAGCTTAATATATCGCTTTTTAAAACCAAGTCGGGACAGAGATCTCTTTATTACAGAACTGTAACATTGTGGAATGCGTTAAAACCCTATTTTGAATTAAGTGAATCTCTTAACATTTTCAAACGTAAAATGAAAGCCCTCCTTTTAAATCAATTTTTGTCATAAATTTATATGTAAATAGTTTCTTAATAGCTTATTGATGATCAATTTATGATGTCATAAATGCTATATACAAATAGTTTCTTAATAATTGTTTATTGAAAATTCTTGAGTGTTTTTTTTCTTTTTTTTGATTACCTGTACTATTAATATTTGTCTCTGAAAAGCCACTATGGGGAGTTGACAATAGAATTTGTATTGTATGGTATTGTAATTTATTTCCAAAGAAGTAGTTTTACAATACAATGTATTAAGAAAGAAAGAGTATATGCTTAAGTTATGTTAACTATGTTGTTCTGACAGCAAATAAGGTTTCAATTGTTTTTGGAATTGGTATGTGTTTAGTTCTTTAAGAGTTAAGGGAATTTTGTCCCAGACGGTGTCCGATTGTTTGCTTCCCCGTATTAGTGTTTCGATGCATATCTGGTATTGTATTTGTGGACATTACTGACATATTGAAAATAGTTTGAGAACAGCTTTGGCAGGAGGCCTTTATACCAGAGGTACGAGAATTTTAGAATCTGAAATCGATAAACATTATGTACCGTAAGAACGTCTAATAAATTTAGCAGGGGAAGTGCACTTTCTGTGTGTTCACCATAAGTGGTGGCAAAGAAAATAAGCCTAGCAGAATGATTTTGCTCAGCTTGTATCTTATCAATATGTGTTTTGTATGCATTCCCCCATGCTAATATTGCAGAAGAGATATACAGGTATATTAAGCTGTAGTAGATTTGTTTCATTTATAGAAGAGCTAGATAATGTCTCAGCTCAGAGCTGATTTGTCTGTGTACCGAAGAGCTAAACTTGAACCTAGGGACGTGGAATCGATATGTTTGGATGTCAAGGACGTTAACAATAGCCGCTTTCTTGTACGCGGCTGCTACAGATCGCCAGGCAAATGCAATGAGTTAGAATTTATGGCTTCGATGTCCAGCGCAGCCGAACTGATGTATAAAACCCGAAAGGAACTCCTTTTCATTGGGGATTTTAACCAAGATATGTACACGAACTTTGTCGAAAATCGACTTCCTAATAAAAATCTAGTTGATTTTTGTCATCGGTTTTGCTTCTTAAAAAAAAATAACGGAGCCCACACGGGTAACAGATAGAACAAAGAGCTTACTTGATGTTATTCTGGTCAGTCATGCAGAACGCTACATAAAATCCGGGTAATTTGCAGCTTGGTTTAAGGGATCACGATCTGGTCTTTGTTGTTAGGAAAAATAAACTTCCACGCTTAAAGCCATGCTTAATTGAATATCGCAGCATCAAGAACTTTGACAACGCGGAATTCTTGACCGAGTTAAAAAACGCCCCTTGGGGCACGGCGTATTGTTTCTCGGACGTGGGCGATATCTGGGTTCACTGCACGGAGCGCTCTCTATAAGAACATTCTTGACCGGCATGCGCCGGTCAAGAAAAAATGGGTGCGCAGTGATCAGTTACCCTGAATCTCACTTGAAATTCAACACGAAATTGCCCGGCGCAATCGGCTATTTAAACGTTACAGGAAGAACCCAACTAACAATCTCTGGCTTTTTATAAGTAACAGCGAAACAAAGTCACCTCGCTAAAGAGAAAGAGTATCAAGGAATTTTGTAGTAATGCAACATCTAATGCAAAACACCCTGGGGAGTTCTGGAAAAAATGAAGCCATTACTCCCTAATTCGTCCCTGTCCAAACAGAACAGCGTGACATTAGTAGAGGATGGCAAAGTTCTGACGGAGCCCAGTGAAGTGGTGGGGGTGTTCAATAGGTACTTTGCGTCAGTTGCTGTACCTGAAATCCACCGCGGCAGCGTGGAGGATTTCAGTGACCATCCGAGTGTTGTTGGAATTGCGTCATGGAACACCCATTCACCTTTGAACCAGTAAGCTCAAGTTATGTGAAAGAGATTCTAGATAATTTAAATCCACGAAAGGCGGTGGGCGCCGACGGCATTTCACCATGTCTTTTGAGGCTCTCGGCACCAGTCATGGCCGAGGAGATTACACGCTTGATCAACTTTTTGATTGCTAATCGCTCTTGGCCAGACGAATGGAAGTGCGGCAATTAGACACCCGTGTTCAAGAAGGATGAGGACACGCGAAAAGAGAACTATCGCCCTGTGTCGGTCCTTACGGCGTTGTCAAAGGTCTATGAGAAAATTATGTACGATCAACTTTATAACACTTTCTTGTCGCCACTTGTCACAAAACCTCTCTGGATTTCTAAAGAACCATTCGTGTTGCACCGCTATTCTGAAAATGACCGAGGATTGGAGAAGGAACCTTGACAACAGAGAGTCAGCCATGGCCGTGGCCGTTGATCTATCAAAGGCTTTTAACTCTATTAATCACAATCTTCTGTTGGCAAAGTTGAAAGCTTACGGTCTCTCTCAATTCGCCATGAGTTTGATTTCATCCTATCTACTGGGTCGTAAACAGAGGGTTTGTTTGCACGCGGTGTGCTCGAGTTATTCAGAGTTGAGGGCGGGGCTTCCACAGGGGTCCCTCCTCGGGCCCCTGTTGTTTAATATATTCATTAATGACTTGAATTATGCGGTCCCGGACGTGTCTTTGAGATTATACGCTGAGGACACGACGTTGTATGCATCAGATGTCTCTCCCATTGCCCTACAATTTTTTGTGAACCGGGGGTCTCAGCCGCCTGTCGGAGTGGTTCGATGCAAACTGTTTGTTGATAAACAATGCCAAGACGCAAGCCCTTCCGATCGGTCCCTGCAAGTACGATTTTGACTTAACTATGAATGGTTCTTGCGTTACTAAACTTCCCTCTATCAGAATCTTGGGCGTGGAACTTGATAGCATGTTAATTTTTATAGAGCATATTTCCAGTCAGCTAAAAAAGGCGTATGCGAAGACCGGCGCACTTAGGAGAATTAGGCATTTTGTACCTATGGACGTTATGCTAGCATTATACAAGTCTTTCATTGTACCACATCTAGAATACTGTTGTCCCCTCCTGTTAGGGGTGGGGAAAGTCCAGGCCAATAAAATTGAAGACGCCAATCATTATATATTAAGAACTCTGACAGGGCACGGGAAATCATTGTCCTACCAAGAACTCTTGAATATATGTAAGTTTGACACTTTACAGTGTAGGAAAAAGCAGCAATCTCTGATCTTATTATTTAAATGCATTAGGAATATAGGGCCTAAATACATGAGAGACTTTTGTAGCATAAGAGAGACGTCTTACCATTTAAGAGGAAATGGTGTTAATCTTTGCGTTCCCAAATTTAATCTTAATTTTATGAGGAACTCTTTTACATACAAGTGCGCTCAACTATGGAACAAACTTCCAAAAGATGTCAAGCTGGCCGATAATGTTAATATTTTTAAGTCTAAGCTAAGGTCGACTCAGCTGTAATTTTGTACATTTTTGATTAATTTTTTTTTTTGAATTTTTATAATTTTTTATATTCATGTGTACATAGATTACAGATTGTATATATATATATATATATATTATTATTATTATTATTATTATTATTATTATTATTTTTATACTAGATTTTTATTACAATTGAAGTTTTAATGCACGTGCGTATTTTGAACGAGCACTTGTGCTCTTAGGCGTTTACGTGGGTAAATAAATTATTGATTGATTGATTGAAGAGGCACGCCGCGTATCCCGTACCGTTCCATTTTTTTAAGTAAAATTGTCTGGTTCACCGTATCAAACGCCTTGGAAAAGTCCAAAACCACGCCACAGGAATACAAATTGTCATCTATCGCATTACGTAAATTATCGGCAATTTCTGCAATGGCTTGCAAGGTTGAATGTCCCTTTCTAAAGCCAGATTGGAACTCGTATAGAATTTCATGCTTTTCCAAGTAATTAACAAGATGTTCACAAATGATTGTTTCGAAAATTTGGGTTAGTACAGAGAGTGTAGAGATAGGTCGGAAATATTCCTTGCAATAGAGATTGATTGAAAACCATACTTAATGCCCCATGTATATGGTTTGCTGCGTATTTTATGCATCTTCTTGGAATATCTAATGCCGAC
Organism: Porites lutea; assembly: GCF_958299795.1. Lineage (NCBI taxonomy): Eukaryota > Metazoa > Cnidaria > Anthozoa > Scleractinia > Poritidae > Porites > Porites lutea. Next base: position 20,285,718 of record NC_133210.1, on the reverse strand, counting down.
TTGTCTACTTTCAAACTCATTATTTGGTCATATACTTCAGTAGGGCAAATGCCACGGAACGTATCAAACCTATTTCATGATATTATTCCGGAAAGATCTTTATAAAATTGAAAACACATGTGTCTGTGTTAATGTTATAAAAATTGAACCAAATTTTCTGTAGCTGTTTTCCCATTATTCAATAATTAAGATCTTTTGTTCAAGAGAACAAAGCACTAGCCACGCGCGTGCACGCTCACACCTTCATCGAATTAAAAAAAATAAAAACAATGAAAGTTACAAAATTGTGAGACTTTGACAAGGTTTTGAGAGACGTTTTGTGGCGTCCTCAGGAAATTTTGCGTTGTTTTTCGGGTTTCTTTGTTCTGTTGTTTTGAGCATTTTATCGGGGTGTTTGATGCAGTTGCTCGGTCCATGCTTTCATGTTATCATGGAGTTCATGGACAGCGACGTGGAAGGGCTTTTTCCGACACAAAATTGTTTTTTGCAAGGAGCATGGGAACCTAATTTTACCATGGTGAGGACAGACAGATCCATGGAATGCTTCAGCAGACCGTAGAATGATTTCTATCGTTGGCGAGGAAGAATTTGAAAAGAGGAAGGCATCTTGAATACCGCAAATACAAGGAATTATTAAACACATCGTGGGCAGTCCGTGTCTGGTCCGAATTGAGTGGGACGCGGAACACAACGATTTTATCGTTGGAGACAGTGAGACAGTTCCCCAAGTCAATCCTGCGATTTTGAATATCACTGACAAGGGCGAACTTAAATATTGGCTCAGCAAATTCGTCGTCGAAGTTTAAACTGGTCTAGAGGAGGAATTTATGTCGTCCGGTTTTCTAACCCTCTGAGAACAATCGCAATCTGCATTCTGCGTTTTGCAAAATACCCCTGCCCGTCAGAAACAACAAAGTTGAATTGCAATTAACGGCAACGAGAACTTTTACGGCAATAAATTTCCATTATTTTTTTCGTTTTTGGTTTTATTTGTATAAAATCCCTCAGTCAAGGGATTCATGCAGGTAAATTCCTAATTTATGAATTCAATTCATCAGCCCCGCTCTTCCCTGCTACGTTATCAAGCCCTCCCGGGACTTTCAGTTTGTTCAATATTTAAGAGGGTTGTAAGTAGTCTACTGTGTTGGAAATTAAGCGCCGTTGGTGTCTAGCAAGGTCTAGCTAGGTCTAGTCAATGACGTCACCTATTGTTATAACCTAGGGAAAAAGTGCCTTCCTCCATATATAATTAAGTGGATAGTCGATTCTTGAAAGAACACAATAGGCACAATAGGCTTGCCTCGGCTTGCCCGTGAAGTAACTTGAGCCTGGTTTACGGACCGTCTATTAAAAGGAAATAGGAATGAGAGAAGCGATCACCTAGCAACGCGAGAAACGGCTTCCTATATCTTATTTAGCGCTAAAACTCGGATATATATAAACATACACAAAGTGGAGCTGAAAACTCTCTATTTCAATTTTGTCTGACGTTTTCTCCGTTCCATCTCGAGCAAATGAAAGCTATTTAAGTCTCAACGTTTCACGCGCCGTTAGTCCGGTAATTATGCGAGCTCACAAGCCCAAAGCTGAATACAAATTAGCCTTACAGGAAAGACCCAAGGGATCACCTTGACGCATTATTATAAAACAAATAACTTAACAAGGATCAATTAAAACACGCGACTAATAATTGGTAGCAATAAAATCAGACACGAGATACCCTTTTAAAAACTTTTTTGAAAACAATGACATAAAGAGTCAAATGCACAGTGATTAGTAAGGAATGGAAATTAATTAATCTTCATCTTCTTCGCCCATGGAGTACTTGTAAGGTTTGAATTTCTTATGTCGAGTGGACGTTTCCCCAGCCGTTTAGAGTGAGCTTTATGATCATCCAAATAATTTACAAATTGAATCCGACGCCTTTTACGCTTCGGGCCTTGCTGAGGTGGTGGAGGAAAACAATAGAAATGTGGTGGTGGTGGTGGTGGTGGAAACAAAACAACAGAAATGTTGTGGCGGTGGTGGTGGTGGAGGGAAAACAACAGAAATATGGTGGCGGTGGTGGTGGTGGAAGGAAAACAATAGAAACGTGGTGATGGTGGAGGGAAACAATTGAAATGTGGTGGCGGTGGCGGTGGTGGTGGAAAGAAACCTTTGAAGTGAAGGGGAAAACAATTGAATTTTGGTGGTGGTGGTCTTGGGGGAGGAAAACAATAGAATTTTATGGCCTGAAAACCTATATAAATGCGCAACATTCTACCTCTTTCTCAGTCTACATTTTGGTCCTGAGCTAACATGAGTTGGTTCTGCTCTGTCTGCGAAAAATCCTTTAGTAGAAAAGATAGTATGTAAAGGCACGTGATTTCTAAACATCGCAATGCTGGTCTCACCCCATTTCAAACAGTTCCAGTGTTTTCACAGAAATGTCAGCGGTTTCGCTTCAAGCATCCTTTCACCTCCATGATTGCAGGAATGACCGGGTCCGGAAAAACGTTCTGGGTTCGATCTCTATTGCAACAAGCTTCAGAGACCATTTTCCCTCCCCCGGAGAGGATCGCTGGGTGTTATTCACAATGGCAGCCTGCGTATACACAAATGTTAGACGCCATGCCACACATTGAATTCGTCAAGGGAATTCCTACGGCCTTGGAGCAGTATTCCTATTTTGATGTGAACAAACGGAATTTGATCGTGTTTGTTGATCAGATGATTGACGCCAGTAAAGACGAGCGAATTGTGAACCTCTTTACTCGTGATTCTCATCATTGCAATCTGAGCGTGATTTATATCGTGCAGAATCTATTTCCTTAGGGGAAAGGTAGCCGCAGAATAGGCCTAAACAGTCATTATTTGGTGTTATTCAAGAATCCACGAGGCAAATTGCAAATCTTGACTCTGGCGAAGCAAATGTATCCTGAGCATTCGGATTTCTTTTTAAATCAGTACGAAGAGGCTGTAAAAAGACCTTTTGGTTATCTTCTGATTGATCTGAAAACTACTACCCAAGATAATTGTCGGTTGCGAACAAACGTCCTGCCCAGTGAAAAAGGCTTTAACCAAGCAGGGTTTCAAGAAAATATTCCTCAAGAGCTTGTATAATATCTGAAGCAGCAAACTCTTTCGCCTGTCCCGCTTCTTCCAGCTATGCAAAAAATACAAGGCAACATGGATGACGTGCTTTCTTGAAACGATATTCGGGACGATGAAAAAGCTAAACGATACTTTCAGTTGCAAAACAGGTACCTGTCTTTTAAAGAACAATTGAATACAAGAACACGACCGGAAGAAATAATCAGCACTGTTCCAGACTTAACATCAAGGACACAAGATTCTTCGACAGCAACGACAGCATTCTCCACTGCCCTCAACCCCTTCAATGTAACACCTGAATTAACACAAGCGGCTATCTCTCAAAAACCTGACAAAGAAAGCCTCACCCCTCCACCCCCCTTAAGTCCTGCTTTCCTGACCCCTCCTCCCACAGTAGAAACCCCATCACAACAAGGCGCGAAGCGCAAAAGGCGTCGGATTCAATTTGTAAATTATTTGGATGATCATAAAGCTCATGCCAAACGGCTGAGGAAACGTCCACTCGGCATAAGAAATTCAAACCTTACAAGTACTCCATGGGCGAAGAAGATGAAGATTAATTAATTTCCATTCCTTACAAATCGCTTTCTTTTGGACTCTTTTTGTCATTGTTTTAGCGCTAAATAAGATATAGGAAGCCGTTTCTCGCGTTGCTAGGTGATCGCTCCTCTTATTCCTATTTTCCTTTTAATAGACGGCCCGTAAACCAGGCTCAAGTTACTTCACAGGCAAGCCGAGGCAAGCCTATTGTGCCTATTGTGTTCTTTCAAGAATCGCCTATCCACTTAATTATATATGGAGGAAGGCACTTAATTAATATGGAGGAAGGCACTTTTTCCCTAGGTTATAACAATAGGTGACGTCATTGACTAGACCTAGTTAGACCTTGCTAGACACCAACGGGGCTTAATTTCCAACATAGTAGACTACTGTTGTACGTTAAATAAAGGTTGTTGAATGACAAAAGAAAAGGTGTGAATCATGAAATAATCACGCGTAACACGATATGCCATATTGGTTTATTGATAATTATCAAAGACTATGTATAAAAGTACTTGTTTACTGCATTTTTTCAGTTGGTTAGTTTTAACTAAACTGCAAAAAAATTGTTAAACACATAAAAACTGAGTTGACCACACAGACTTTAAAAATTAGCTGTAATGATATTAAACGTCTAACCTCCTTTATGCAATCATGTCCAATCCTGTAGACGAGTAGAATTATATGATTTAAAATTGGTAATGGAAAGCTCAACTTGGCACGACAGACATACATCTCATCAGTCCGTCAAGAGTCCGCTTCGAGATTTTTAAGGAGTCGTAGGGATGGTAAAATATTGTCGCACCGACAAAATGACTTGTTTTTTGGCAAAAAGCATCACATGAGCAGACAGAGAATCGATTGCGTTTCTGATCCGTAATAGCAAGAGCGTGGCTCGTTCTTTAAGCCACAATAGACAAAGACACTTTATTTTACGTAGTGAATATGTTTAACCATAAGGCTAGTCTACAGACTGATGTAATCTAGGATGTATGGTGAGGTTACAATCTCTGTAAGTAGAAGAACCATTTTGCGCAGGAAGGTACGTCCATCGCTTGTTCGTGTATGCCAGTGAGGAAACACATTGCCATTTTTTAGAATAATTTGAGAGCTTTTAAAGCGGAGATATATGCTATATCATTGTCTTTTTTTTTTCAAAAATCGCCTCTTTTTATATTTTTTCAACGATCGTCTGTTATACTTCTCAACGATGACGGTGTTAACAAGTTAATTATCATAGCCAGCTTTATTTTAAGCAGCGAAACAAATTGCAAATAATTTCATCTGATGTAAGTGTAGTCTGAATTAGAGACTTGTATACATGTGCCAATAACGGTGCTTTATCGGTTACAGGATTTCTTTTGGTAAAACAACATTCACAGAGAGCAGTGCAAAACCAGAAAAAGAGTGAGGTACTCCACGATGATCACTTGAAAACCGTTCTAATAACAGCAAGTAAAGTTGTTGTTCCAGCGACGAAAGCAACAACACCACTTTTTATACTTGTACATGTGTTGCTAGCAGTAGAAGCAACTCTTCTTCCTTTAGCCGGGGATTCGGGCGCCCAGGTTTTACGCGGCGAAACTGAAAGAGGAGAAGACGAGTTTTTTTTGTTATTTATTTTTTTCCTGAGGCTCGCCCAGTCTTCTTTTTTCCTGAGAATATCCAAAAAGTGAAAAAATCCTGGTTGGATAATGGGAAAATCAGATCTTGACATGTAAAGCGCAGTTTCTAAAATTTACGAAACAGAATAAGTGGGAGCGGAATTATTTCGGGGAGTTTACCGTTACTGTGGTGACTGGGAGACGGGTAAAACACAAGATTAAGGAGGTTGACCAATGGTACAGGAGACGTTGAGTACTAAAGCAACAAGAGGTCACATACCTGCGGCAGACTGGTCTGTTTTAGGACTGTAGGGAACTGTTTCAAAATCATTCGTCGTTTTAAGAGTGCTGGCTGTGCTCGGAAATTCTGAAAAGAAAATTAAAGCGTGATACAATGATTATAAAGACCGTTCTCAGGAGCCCATCAAATAGGGCTTCCATCTCCCAGACAAGCCCTTAACTTTTATTTCATCCCAGCGGCTGTAAAATGGTAAAAATGGACGTGTATTAAAAAGGGATAACAGTCGAAGGACGGGCTTCTGAGTTCGACTCCATCAAACTTTATTTTTTCACTGTGACATACGAGACTCACGGACATATAACACTTTTCGCGGGAAACAAGCCGTTCTATTTATAAGTCTACTCGGGAAAGGGTTGACTCGAGAAATTAATGTAGATGGAGGCTCCAAGTGGTGGGCTGCTGCAGTTCTACATTTTTGCTATTAGCTCTCCTTTGAAAGCAGGAATCTTTATGAAAATGTGTATGCGGAAATAAAAAAAAATTGACATTGAATGATGAATTCATCTAAACTATAAAAAATTCAGGAGGCATCCCCGTTTTAACAGCTGAACGTAAGCACAAATCTCAAATGATGGTGTTGCTGTTTCTAGTGACCTTAAATTTTTTAATTGTTTATTTGGATAGTATCAGTTAGTACATTTAAGCGTGACTTCGAATAGCAGTAGAGAAACTGAGGTTCGCATACTTGGATTGAGATCTAACTGCTTTGAAACTTCGAACGGTCCAAGATTACCATCACTGACGTCATCTTGCAAGGGCTTCAAAGGACTGGCAACGTTTTTGTGGAACTTGAGCTGCACAACAGCGACAAAACCAGGTCTAACAAAGAAGTGAATTATTTATGTACTACATGTGTACAATTACCTTTTTTCCTTTTTTTCCAATACATAAAACCTTTTATTATAAACGTAGTGATAATTTTCCTACGCGAAGGACTTTAGATACTCTCAGACGGGAATAATGCCTTTAAGCCATTGTGGTCAATGGGTTTCCTGCCACGTTTCCGTGAATATGTGACGAGAAAATCTTTTGCAATGGGGTTGTTTTGAATAAAGTAAGTTCCATCTCTTAAAAAAGTGATCAACAGTCACGAGAATACATAATAATTACTTAGTTCTGGACACTGTAAGAGAGCCTTCAAAAAAATGCTTCAACTAACCATGCAAGCAGGTTGGCGTGACAAATTGAAAACAAAATCATGGATAAAATGAAAATCGTAAGATGTAAAAAGAAGGTCTTCATTCCTTGTGTTTTAAAATGTGAATTTTCTAAAGAATTACAATTAAAGTTTACCTGAAATTTACAGCCGTCATTCCGTAAAATTGATAATCAGCATTATTGGGCGTTGTGTAAATGCTTGCGATCTACAACATATAAATTATGCTTCAATGTTAGAAAAATTAAAAAGCACTTGCAATATTTAGCAACAAATTTCCCAAAAGTCGCGCAAAAAGCACAAAATAAATATTACAGGCTTCATTACGACTGACAGGCCTTATTAAAAAGAGTATAAATTTAAATTGAATGATCTACACTGTTCGTCTGCCATAAGGACCAGTCCAAAGCCGATCCTTCCCTTTAAAGGATATTTCCCTGAAGTGATCTCCCTCACACCTCTAGACGTACAACTTTCGTGATCACAGGTAGTTTTTCAAACTATGGTGTAGTGATAGTATAATAGGTGTGGTTACAATAGACCTTTTCCCCAAAGCTCCCCTATCCCGGCTTATCCCGCATATAAATTAAGCTCTGCTATTCCCAGATAATGCAAGCTTCAAACACTAAGCTTATTGAATTTATGGATGTAGATAACTAAATCAACATGGATGGTTATTCTGTTGAGGAGCTTAAAAATGACAAAAAAAAAGAAAAGATTAGGCCCACTTACATCTGTTGACAAATTGGATTTTAACATCGTGTATTCACGTGTTTGAGGGTTTGCTAACTCCTGCCTCCATTGTACATTTGTTATGATAATTCCAACTTCAAGGACTGTGCACTGACCAGGAGGACCTAATGTATTGAAGTATTTGAAAACCATGAAAAACAGCTAAGGCTATGTCTAAGGCTATGCTCACGACATGCCGGATATGCTATCAGGTATAGTATGAGCATCAACGTCACAGTGACTGGAACAAGTCCTTAACATACATCCTGCCGGAGCGGCTGGCCGAGAAGGTTTGATGAACCGCAAATCCCTGTCCTCACTCCTGAATATTTACATCCGTCCCAGTGGATTCCAGTCCTCGCTCCGAATCCGCTACGATCCAGATACCTGTTTACACTGCACCAAAATGTGGCATCAGAAATGAGCTATCCTGTATATGTCGCTACACTTAATGGATCGGCGCGGCGTGGCTTCGCTCCAATACAGAAAATCACCGTTCTTGTGTGTGAACAGAAGCCCTATCCGGTATGGTTTTCGTGCCGGCCAAATGTTATCCGGTACAGGGTGAACATAGCATAAGCCATAGTTTCCGACATCTTTCAAGACTGGGCATTTATTCACGACCAAGAGCCAATTACACTGCGCACGACCCATTGAGCTTTGCTATTGGTTAGACATTATTTAGGAAAATAGAGAAACCGTTTTTTTTTTCTTTTGAAAACTTTTCATAGCATTTTCTTTTTCGTTTTCAAGAAGCTAGAGTTGCTTTCGGCTACGCCTCTAGCAACTCTTAGGCTTCTTTAGTTCTTACCAACCTACCAGCGGGCATCCGTAACGTAATGGCTGCACGCTGCACGTTTATCATTTCTTAAATTAATATAGTCTGCCTTACATGTAGGTAAGAATACATGTGGAGTGTTATTACTTACAATGGATGGTTACCATGGATATGCTACTGGCAACGCCATATCTATTGCTGGCTATGCATCTGTATGACCCAATATCTCTTCTCTGTACATTAGCGAGATTCAACTTGTAACCAGAGACGTGAAACTTGCTTCGCGCTACTCCATCTTTTGCCCACTTGATATTTGGCGTTGGGTCACCAGATGCATTGCATGTAAGGGTCAGTTTCTGCCCCACACTGACTTCTGATTCCAACACCGGCGCCTTTGTTATTCTTGGAGGAGCTGGAAATAAAGGCAGGATGTGTGTGATACACATACTGGAATTTGACGTCCCTTTTAATCAAGCTGTGATTAATAAACAGAAAATAAGACTAGCTGCGAGACATTTGGGCCATAGGAATTAATTCATCGTGGGAATATCAAACCTCTATTTAAAACCCATTCACGTGGTTATTTCGATCACACAGTCACATTGCGTTACGTTTCCCTTACGCGTACCGCAGACCTAAAGGACTCATGACGCGCAAGATCAGCTTACGGTTTAAACTTCGGTTTCCGCCGTTAAACTCTCATGGCGAGGAAGCCCAAGAGAAGCCACCGGGCTTATAACTGGATGCCCTTCAGCCAACACTTTTGTCACCCTTAAAGAACTGGCTAGCGGTTATTTATTTCCAAAATGGCTGTTTTTCTGTAACTCGTTGATCAGCAGATATGAGGGACTTAAAGATCTAACGACGCGACGGCGATGAAAACGTTGCTTAAAAAATGAATTTGCGTTCATGATCTTTAACGCAATTATTCCTACCCACTGATTGGCACAAAGCTCCTGGATAATTCTTAATAACCAACCGGCGTTGTCCAAATTTTGAAAATGAGAGCAATATGCAATCGATTCGATGGCACATTAGCCTGGAAACGAGGTTGATCCATGGTATATTTTCCTGTAAAAGAGGCTGCATGTGCAATAGACCATAGATCAACCTCTTTGGCGTGCGCGGCTTCCTAGCTGCAATATTCACAAATGAACTAAAAACTAAGAAATGTTAGAACCAATTATTAAATTCTGCTTTCGTATGATGTGAAGAATTATGCAGATCTGGAAGCCTGTTATCCACCGGTAATAGGCTCCTCGATCTACATAATTCTTCACATCATAATCATCCTCATCCAATTATTGCTAAATATTTAATGCTGTATAGAATGCCTTAGAAATACAGTGTGCATAAAAAGAAACATGACTCGAAATAATAAGATATTAGCTGATATTAGCCGTGGGAGGTAGAGTTCCTGTTTAAATCATTTACATATCAAATGCCCCGAGAATATCCGCGGCATTCAAAGTGCCGGGGAAGATCGAATGGGGACAAAAATCAAGACGCTAAACATGCTTTCGATACAAACAGGAATGCAGCAATTGTTGGTCCAACAATGTCGGGAGTTGTTGCGCCCGTTTGTACGTAGCTTAACATTTGACCTGTTTCAAACTTTTGGCATACAACTCACAACAACACGCAACAACATGCAATAACATGCAAAAGGGTGTGCAATCGGACGCAACATATATCATCCAAAAATGTTGCGTCCGTTTGCACGGGGCTTAATGTGTCAAATAGAATAAAAGTAATCGTAAAGGGTCCAAAATACTATTTTCAGATCTCTCAGTTTTGCTGATTGGTTTGTGGAAGTTAACAGATATTATAAATTCTTGCTAAAATCGTTCTGAAAATAAACTGATCGGTGAAAACCCTTTGACACGAGTACATGGAAGTTGCTCGCCTTCTTGCACACACACCCACCCTTGTTTCGTCGACAAAACAACAAAAAAACTTTAATCGAGGCACCCCAGTTCTCTCCCGTCCAAAAATATGATATTGATCATAACTGCTAAAATCGTTTTATCAAAAAATCTCAAACCTGAATTTCGAAAAGGTTTTTTTTTGTTTTGGCGGGGTAGTAGCACGGTAGATACTCATTTCAAGGGAGCCTTGAAGAACTTGTAAGGCTGATGAATGAAATTTACAATGTAAATTCTGGCGCAAAATATTGAGCTTTTGAATATTTTAAAGCAAAATAAAGAACAATATATTGAGAACAATATACATGTTATTCAAGTTAATTACTTTAAATTCGGTAGCTTAGCGATAATCTTTGAAACAGTATCATTTCAATTACGATTCTTGTCAGATAAAAATGTTCCATAAACGCACACTAAATTTTTTAAGGGCAAATGAGAGCGTTATCCGAATGCTCTATAATACAATCTGACAGGGATCAAATTTTATCCAGTTCTTGCTGTGTATCTCTAGGGCATTGCAATATACTAAAAATATATATAGGCTACTTGTTTTCGAATTGAAGAAACTGAAATAATCCATGAAAATCACCTGCGTTAAATAAATTTCCAAAATAAGGAATGGTCTTGCTTACCATAAACAATCACCTCGACTTGATCTTCAAGAGGGATTTGAACAATATTGTTGCGAACGTAATTTACAATAATAGAGTAAAAGTATTCCTTGTTGTTATTCACATCTCTTAATACCAACGTATTTGGTAGTTTTGCATCGTACTCCTTTAGGAACACGCTATTGAGAAAGGTAAACGCGTTATTGGAGTGCCTGGACGCAAGGACGATCGGCAAAGGATTGCCTCTTCTCTGTCTTTGTAGAAACACGCTTTGAACAACGTCACCTGAATGCAGAAGGAAGTTCCACTCGAGTTTTACTCCAGTGCTGTTCACTCCTTCTACTATGATGGTCGGTTTGGATGGCCGATTTATCCATACGATGGCATCTAAAATCAGACGACATTAGAGACATATGATTTGCCACCGCAGGTAAAAAAAAACAAAAGTAATAATAGCAATAATGATAAGATATTTTCAGCTATGTACATTTTAGTGGCAACTCAAATCGACAAAAAACTGATAATAGGTAATTACCCGACTGACGCAATGACGCAAAGATCACAAGAGCTGAAATGATCCAGCTAGTTATACTCCGTAGAAATGTCGTATCCATATCCTTGCAAGAAACTAGACGTTAGTCATCCCTCTGATGTGACACTGAGAAAATTCAGAGAACATTAGAAGCATTTATGGAATGTATTGCAAGCAAAAAGCCATTCAGGCGTGCGAAAACTAAACTGCGAGCAGTAATTAACGGTAATTAATATGTGATTTGTGGTCCGGCTGCTTGTGCGTCCTGATCTCTGCTGTTATTGGTCACCACACATTCAACACTGAATCCTGATGCATTTTAGGCATTCACGGTTTCTGAGTTTGATTATAATGGTTTTAGATGTTTGTCTGTATCTTGTGTTCCCTTTAAATCACAAAACGTTGAGGTTATTTGCCAAATATTAAAATCAAACCACCTGTCTTCCAATACACACAAGGTACATTCCATTATATAAAGTCCATCTAGTTTTTAATAGGGCTTTTCCGGGAACAGCAGCCACATAAGGCAAATACTAGCCTATCTTTTACAATCGGGTGCACTGATCTGAAACCTCCTATGGTGGCACGCGTCTCGCGGTTTATATTTTTTCTCTAAATCTCCGACCAGTATGAGCCTTTGTAATACTCTTATAAGAACTACACTATATCCAGTAACAGCCATGACTCTGGCCTGTTTCAAACGTTCATTTGGGGGAGGAGCCTCTCAAAATGAGGACAAGTGTCAAAGAAAACAAAACAAAACAAAACAGAACAGAACAGAATAAGAAACAGAAACGAAACTCCTATCCCCGTTTTATTTTCTGCTCCGTACCCGGCCTTATCTTGCCTGATTATACTAACTGAATCCTGTTAGCCAATGGTACCTTTGAAAAATAAAGCTAAAAAATTTGGTATATTACCCTAAGAAAAGTTCCTTCCGCTCGATCAATCTGAACTTGATAGAGGCGGCATTTATACCCCAGCTAAAGAAAGCCTCTATGCGTTTGAGATTCTTGAGCCTCAAACTTCGTACAAATTTAGTCATGCAATTTACTCGATATTTCTTGGTGTGAAAGTAAGATTAATTTGCATTGTAATATCCATTGTACGCACTGTATTCTTTTCTGTACCTAGTTAATCTTCATTTAGTTCCTTCCTGTATGTTTCTCTCTGTGTTTATTGTATTTTACGGTTTTGAATTATGCAGCTTCAATAAACAATGAAAAAAATGGAATTGTGCTGTGATCCTATGTCCATATTTATAAACGGGTTTAGTGCAAAAAGGTTAAGTGTGTATTAGAGCAGTGTACTCTGCGATATAGAGGCACGCGACCTAATAAAATCACATTGATGACACATACTCAGCATAACTGATAACAAGTACAAGCAAGATATTTCAGCTAAGAGGGTTTCGCTTTGTTAAACTTTTCACTTGTTTTGTTTATTGGGGTACGTCCAACGTAGCTTTTATTCACTTTTACCAACTAAGAGCTGGTCTTACTGTGGTAATCATTGAATTCCGGAAAATGCTGTAGTAGCACTGAGTACGACCGTGCTTGTCACCGATTATCTCTAATATCTAAATCCTTGAATCTCTGATATTGCTCCGATCAGTTTACCCATCACGGCTCAATAGATAAGAACTGAAGGAAAACCCACATATTTTAGCACGGTGCCTTCTAATACAAAGGAGATTTGGGGACAATCGGGAAAAAGGAACCTTCTAGCGAGTATTGCTGAACGAGACGGAAGGCAATGATGACTCCAAAATCTCTTATCTACAATTTATATGTTTACCGGAGATCAGTCTACCTTTGGCACATGGGCCCCGTTAACACGTATCTTTTTGTCTGAATAACGTAAGAGGAGAGTTATTTTTTCCGTTTTCGAACAAATTCGTATGAAAAAACGCAATAGTGCCTGAAAGTAGTACCGTCTTTGATGGGGAGTGCGTGCCGATTTACTGGTATCCAGCACCGGGACGTAATCAACGATTTTCAAAAACCTCCGTTTTCATCAATCTATATTATACACGATGGAGTACAGCTAGCAATTACGGTGTTTAAAAAGTCTTTTTCGGTGACTGTTTTCAACAAATACATGTGGAGGGGAGCCAAACTAGATAAAAATATCCTTGTCAAACAAAAACGAAAAAACGATATACTTTTTCGCGAACGTTTCGTGGTCACTCTACAGGAGCAAACAAATCCTTCCAAACATTTAAGGATTTAGAGCCAAGATCATCGCTAAATATGAGACAGAAGAAAAAATCAGCAACAAAGAATTCTTTAAAAGAAAGTGGATACTGACGCCTTACTTAAGTTAACTGTATTAACTCCGTATTATTTTATTGCCCTGTTGTACTTTTTTTTAGCCCTGTAATAATTTGACAATTAATTTTGCTTTACTCTGTTAATGTCTCTTGTTAAAGTGTTTTTTTTGGTTTTGTTTTTGGAGTATTGTAAATGTAATTATTTAATGTGATTATCAATAAACATTTAAAAAAAATGTACATTAGAAGCCGCTATTGTACGAAATAATGTTTTATTTCAGGTAGAAATGCATTCAGCGGGAGGGTACAAATTTCGAGCCGTGAATCGTAGAGCAAGAAAATTAACACAAAGTTGCATTAATAACTTTAAAATGCAATTCTTTAAGAATTATCCTTGTCTTAATTATTGCTGTTTTTTTATATTTATCGCTCCATTCGGTGACAATTTAGTTTTGTACTCTTTAGACATAACATACATGTAAGGAAGGAGAATCTTTGTTCCCAAATAACACTCTTAGGTGAGTTTGCAAATTAATGTACGCCTGAGGTTTTTGAAAAATAACGCCTTTAGGTGAGTTATTTAAATGTTTTGGAATCTCAAGGCCATTCGGTAATAAAATAATACCATATACTTTAACGAAACCTTAGTTAAAGTGGCTCCTTCTTACTATTTCAATATACAAATACGTTGCATATATTTATCTTGTCGTTCAGTGGAATACAGAAGTATCAAAAACCCCTTAGGATAAAGAAAAAGAAAACAAAAACAACAGTAACTTCAAAAAAATGTACGAGCAAGCCCCCTTTGAAGTAAAACGTTTAATGTAGACTATATATACCATTGAAAGGCATCTCGTAGTTCAGAGATTGGACGGCTGTTCCGTAGTCCATTATAGGAAATCAGTATTCTCTATATTCACTGTCACGCCATTGAAGATAAAAATGCAAACTATTCCATACAGAAAGGCCAAAATCTAGAAAATGAAAAAAAGTTGAATGTAATGAAAGCCTCAACAAGAATCAAGTCTGCGCGTTATTTCGTTTGCGAGATATTCGGCCAAAACGCTTTGTATGGAGACCCCGTCAGACGCCATATTGGTGTCCCTTTGAGGGGCACAAATATGGCCGCCGGAAACCAACAGAAATATCTGTCTTTGAGTTTTTCTACAAATGCGTGAAACCATTACTTAAGGACCTTATAAGGATAAAAGGAGACTGGGTAAAAGAGAAAAGGAATTATTCCGTCAGCTAGGGGAGTTGTATGGCTCACTTAGGGGGAACAAACAAAACATGTATAATCTAAATCTTTGAGTAAAAAGCATCACAAAAATGCGTGATAGCAAAGGTAGAATGGTAGCTTTCACTTTGTAAATCGAATTTTAAATTTGCCACTTAAACCCTTATTTTGGTTGCCATCTTGGATTTATAAACAAACCGTTTGATTCCCGCTTAATTTAAACACACGATTTTTTTGAAGAAGAAGATTTGAACTATATCTACTAGGTATCTGAGATATTATTTTAGCATTGTTTATGATTACGTCATACATGACGTCATAGTGACCGCCATTTTTTATATCTCAATCATCTATGTAAGAAAATTGTCATTAATTAAACATTGGAACTTCTTCATTTTCACATTACAAACCTGCTTTGTGATGAAATGGGCAAATTTCGGGGAAGGCTGAAAAGTTGCTTATATTCTTTCAATGTAAGCAAATCTTGTTTTAGCGTAGATTTAAAACATATTTGAACTAAAAACATGACTTCCGTTTATTCTAGTGCTTTTAAAATTATAACTACCTGAAGTCCTATGCGAATCAACATCGCCTAAAAAAATGTGAGTTTTAGAAAATTGTTTCGGAAAATAGTAAGGAAATAAATCATATTTTTACATTGCAAGTGTGTTCTATAGAGTCTCCTCTTGAAAACTATTTCTGGGTGGACAACCTTATACGCGTCGATGACCGGAATCAGTTTCAGAGGTTTCAGCTGAATGTGAATTCCCCACACTTCCCATCAAAATCAATGTGATGGACGAACTGAGTTCACCAACGAGAGAGATTTGCAACTCCGCTAAGGTTGTCCACGCAGAAATGAGTGATGACTGACTGCCCTCCACGGGCAAGAGAAAGCAGCCAGCGACTGTGACTTTGTAATGAGCCGTTGCTCATCCAATCCCACGCTTTCTTTGATCCAGTGAAGGAAGCCAAGGTGAAGGCCGTGCATAAGGTTCGCAACAAGGATCCAGTACTTCCTATTGTGCTTGGATGACACCTCTGGGACAGTTACGGCAAGGCGAGAACATAACCGGCAGTTCCGACAATCGGCAGGCTCCAGAAGTTGTAGATCTCCTCTGGAGCTATCAGTTCCATGTGGTCGCTTAGAGTAACTAGCTTCGTGCAGCAGGCGCGTAGAGGTAGGTGTTGATCAAAAATGTCAAAAGACTGAAAATAATGTCTACCGCTGACATTGTACAATGTAGGGATTTACTGTAATGCACTATACTGTGAAGGCATGGAACGAGCTACTAAGTGTCAGCGCAAAATAAGCTAAAATCCTCAAATTCCTTGTGCCAAAGGGCAAAACCGAAGCATAGACGTGTGATAACCGAAGACTAGTCAAGTGACTAGACGCAGACACATGGTGATCAGAGACCCTGTTCCTGAGGTACAGTTCCATGATGAAGAGGCTGATACGCGTATTTCTCTATGCTCAGCATGCGTGCAGGAATGACAGTGTGATGCACTCTGCTACACTGACACTGACACTGACACTGACACAGTTGTCTTTGTCCTACTGCTTGCTCATGGCAAAAACTAAATTTTGAAAAGGTGCTACATGAAAAAGGGAAGAGTCGTGAACGTTCTATGCAACTCGACCCAGGCAATGTTAACCACTGCTTCATGATGGGCCCTTATCGGTGTAAACTCGATCACAGACCGTGATAACATCTCTGCCTTCTTTGGTAAATTAAAAGGGAAGTGGAAAGCAGTCCAGCTTCTCCAACCAATGATGGGGACGTTCGAGTTATGGCGAGTATTGCGGGAAAGAGTGATCAGTATCCAATGAGAAATTAAAATTCAACATACGGAAGCAGTGTGTGAACTGTACGGAAAGAAGTGGCATAGCGGGGATGTGCTTGCCACGAGATTCATCCCAAGCTGGAAGGTCAAGCTGGAGAATCTGGCGCCATGCGAGTCATCTTTTCGACTTTACAGGAGCAATTGTCAAGCCTCAATGTGAAGGAAAACAATTGCTATGCTCCTCTCGTTGGCACGTTAAGTAGAGTACTTGCAACTCATGCGTAGGAACCTTTCTTCAGCTTATGATGTTTGAGAAGCAAATGCAGTACGTGTGTTAATCTGTGTTTATGATAGATTTTCCAAACGCGAATGTCAGCGGTGAAGAATGGTGTTGTGCGAATGATGTCAATTATGGGATCATAGTGCCTTTGTTCTAAAACAAGCTCTAGACTAAAGAGTGGAGCACGTTTCGAGATGGGGGGGGGGGCACTCCCTTATTTGGCACATACAGGTCAGGTATGTGCTTCTGAACACAAGGTCTTGACTATTAAACAGGGTGTAGAATTTTACCAGTTTAATATTAAAAATAGAAAAAGTAAAAGTCTAATATTAATTTATTTTATTATTTTAATAGGAAAGTTCTATTTCAATAGTAAAATTCGCTGAAAAGCGTCTTGAACAGTGTCTTTTTGGGCTGGAAGCCTTAAATTTTAAAAAGACTGTGAAGGCTTGCAATGAGAAATTTACATAATTTATTTCCGTGATGTTAGTTTGAAAAACTACTTGATTCTTTATGTAAAACAAAACAAATCAACGTCAGAATCTTAAAAAGGGGCGAGGTTTGAAGGCCTCGCAGGCACAGCTCTACCAAGACTTCCCTTGAGTGCACCCCCCTCCCCCAGAACACGTTATCTGCTCTTATTTGTGCCTTACTGCTTCTTGGTAGAGGTAGAGGTTGGTAGAGGTTATTTGCCGTAGAAAATGACGTTACAATAGCTCTAAACATGTTCTTCTAGCATTGTGATTTCCATTGCCTTAAACCTTCGACGACTGCTTTGGTCAATGCGTGATCATGCATGTTTTTCTTCCTAGAACCATTTAGCTTTCAGTTGAAGTAAACAAATTGGTAAGCAACAACGTTAGCGAAGGGTTCCAGCGATATCTCGTTTTGGATATTCTGACTCAATCCTAACAACGTTACACTGACAAAAAGGTCACATTTTGAGGAAAAATCCACTGCCAATTTCGCTGTTTACCTGCTACTCTTTGAAGTTTAAATTTGTCCCTATCCTAAAAAGTTGGCCAGCCACAATCCTTGCAAAAAAGACGATAAAGTAAGCAAAAAACTGCTAATAAAGAAGAAAGGCAATGAAAACAAAAGAGAGCGAAGCCGATAGAGAAAGATCGAAATTAAATAGATTCGCAAATGAAAAATTCAAAATTTTGGTTTGTGCGCATGCATGAAAAACATAAAAAGCTGTTTAATTACGTCCGATTAATCGGAAAATATGCCTTTTTTATGCATGCTAATTAGCCGAAAACCGGTCCAAAGAAGAGAAATTGGTGAAAAATGCGGTTTTCCGCAACTTGCCCGGCGGTCGTCACCAAAGGGTTAAAGAAAATTACCAATTTGTTTCAAATTGGCCTTTTTCCTCATAAAAAAGTCAAATTCAAGATGGCGGCCAAAAGGAGATTATGAGAGGCAAATTTAAATTTCGATTTTCAAAGTGAAAGCTACCGTTTTTTCCTTGCTATCGTGGCATTTTTGTGATGCTTAATAGTCAAAGATTATCAATATGTCACATGTTTTGGCTGTTCCCCTCGAGTGAGCACTAAACCCAAATTTTCAGCTCTCAGCTGAATTGGACTAAATGTTTAGACAGCAAAATTTCAAAACTTCTGTAGTGGTTTTAACCCAAATAAAAGCGTTCCCGGCCACCATGGCCAGCTAAATGCCGCGTCACGCAAAACCCTGGAAATTCAAACGTCCTCTATGGCCAAACCAAGAACTCTTTCGATCCGAAAATTAGTAAAAATAAAAGTGTTTGGGTGCTGTAATACCTCATGAAAGTAAAAACTCAGAAGAATCGATAGTTTCTGAGTTTGAATTTTGGTGACGTCATGTGAAGACCGAGAATTAGTTTGAAGAGTCACGGTACGCGCGACTTCAGGATTTTAGTTTGTAAACCTTCACCGGGGTTATAAGAAGTCTAACGTTACACAGGACCTCACAGATATAACTGGGACTAACCTGCGTAGCAAGCGTTTCCAGTCGAGTTATAGCGCGAAAGTTACAGCGGGAGCAAAAAAGAATGAAAGGGGGAGGGGGAGGGGAGAACAGGAAACGCTTGCCCGCAAACCCCACGCTTCTGGAAAACGCCCCTTGATATTTCACGGTTCGGGTCATTTGTAAATTGACAGCTCGTCAAGACAGATAACAAATAGCTGCAAGTAGATTACCAGATTTGAAAAAATTACTTTGTTCCCTAAAACACGCTCCACGCGATTGCAAAACTGTAATAAAAAGAAGCTTAACTATAAAAGAAGGTTGATACTCTAAGCAATTGCTGCGTAATTTCTTGTTCTTTATAGTTGAGTTAAAATTTTAACGTTATGTGGCTTTATCTCATCTGAAACCTTGTCAAAACGTTGCAAAGAAATGATTTGTCCGGAACAATTCACTCCGCCGGCTATGAGTTTTGCAGAGCAGCTGCTCTCCATACGCCAGCCAGTGTCGAAAATTTCACTACAATACATGCCGCTCAATTTCCAATCACTTGTCCATGGCGGCTCTAGCTAGTGTCTAGTACTCGATGTTCTGACTTACGTTGATGTTATCTCCAACAAACGGTCCATTTTTTCCAGTCAGATACGCACCCCCGTCATTCCCAATAAATTGGCCTTCACTAGTCTCCACTGCTCGATCTCCAATTATACTTTTGATCGAAGGGACTCAGATCTGATAAACCTTCGCACAAACGTCACTCAAATAAATATCAGACCAAAGCATTTGTAATCTGCGACTACAAATCAGATCAGACCAGATCTACGACGCACGTAAACAAAACATACCTGGTTTGATTGATGTATTGATTGCTATTTAATCAACACTACCATCGCCGCACCAATCAAAAGCTGCGTTCGTGGGCGAACGCAGTTTTTCAAAATCGTGGGGTTTGCTGGCAAGCGTTTCCTTTGCTCCCTTCCATCTCCACCCTCATTTCTTTTTTTTTTTTTTTTGCTCTCGTCCCAACTTTCTCGACGAACCCGCGCGGAAACGCTTGCTATGCAGGCTAAACTGGGACAAGCTTTTAGTTTGTAAATCTTCACCTGGGTTATAAGGAGTCTAAAGTTACATAACGTATTTATTCGATTAACCGCCCTGGGCGCTTATTAAATTTTTGGACCTTGAGAGTGGGCGCTTATTCAAGGTGAGCGCTTATTCGAAGCTGGGCGCTTATTAAATTTTCACCATTTTCAGCAAGTGTAGTATGTTTATTTTGCAACAAAACAATAAATGCTAATAACAAAACGCGAAGAAGTAACAAAGCAAGGTTTCTGTAAAATACTCTGAAGAACACTCCGTCCTCGGGGAAGTCTCTAATTAGAATTTATTCACTCAAGTGGGTGGGATGGGGTTGAGCGCTTATTTGTGTTTGATTGGGAGGAAGAGTGGGTGGGCGCTTATTCGAGGCTGGGCGCTTATTAACTTTTTCGGCCTTTAGGATAGGCACTTATTCGAGGTGGGCGCTAATTCGAGGTTGGGCGCTTATTTGAATAAATACGGTAGCCAGATATAACTGGGACAAGTTTTTAGTTTGTAAACCTTCACCTGGGTTACTGAGAGGTCTAAAGTTACATAGGACCTTACAGATATAACTAGGACAAGGGTTTTAGTTTGTACTCACCCTCGCTATAAGAAGTCTTAAGTTACACAGGACCTCAAAGATACTTAAGGCAACACTTGGATCCTGATTGATAAAAAATTGAATGGACACCGAGTAATAACAGCGAGACAGCACGCTGTTCGTCGCTAAAAATTCCCAAACTCTTTCTGTCATGCATGCTCAGTAGGTTGTTTAAGGATATCAGCGGAGCCTCCATTGCTATAGAAATAAGAAACCCATCGATGTAAGAAAATTTGGTTATGACTTACGCACCACCCGTACGAACGACCGTCTGTACTGACTGGCAGAGAGGGACTATTACAAAGTTGACTCTGCAAGGGAGGGGTCGAAGACATACAGCTTGCGTTTGTGCTAGCGGAATTTAAAATGTTCGCCTAGAGGCAGCCAATGGTGATGGTACATTAAAATTCTTGAAGTCTATTTTTTTTTACTTACGACAAAACATTTTGAAATTAAAGTATATTTCTAAGGCTTAGCCTTTAGCTTGGTCAAGCTTTTGGTCACGCTCCAGGACCAATATAGTCTCAAACTGGTCAAAGTTTTGATGTGCGACAAGTGTATTCATGCTTTCAATTTTACAGTGTATATGCAGCATCTTAAAGTTTGTTTACCTACAACTGAAACCTTGTGCTATTTTAAGTTTTAAACTATTTGTGTTCTTTCAATGCTGCCACAACTTAAAACACAGGCTGCTATTCAAGATTCTTGTTTGATGATTTGTTTATTTATTTTGGGTTGAGGAAAACAACGCATAAAGTAAACGGGAATTGTCATAGATGTAACAGTGTTTTTGAAAGTTCATGAGAGTTCTTACCTTACTGCCCCTTTGTGGGCTTGATAACTTTGTTTTCTTTCTGTCTAGTATGAATTTACCTATGTATCGGGCCTAATTTATATTTCCTATCACTTACGATGCATATTTTTAAGATTTGATACGTGCGATGTATCGTATGGCCTCCATTTATCCGGTTCACTCACTCCGATGAGGACCCGCATATGACTTTTTTTTGCACACCGCATGACGCCGGCGTTGTTAAGGACGCTAGGTTTTGAGTGACAGCAGGAGCCGATTAGCGGTGACAGGCAACAAACTTCTTACTGCGAAAAGCGATTAGGTCCTTCACCGTTTGGTGCAATCATCAGTGGTCAGTTATTCAATAAAGCGTCGCATTTTTTAACAAGATGAAGGCGGCATCTGGCGATAGACCAATTAGAGAAGAGATTACAGCAAAGTGCTTTCTCAGCTTTCTCAGCTCACGAGTTATCCAGATTAATCGCGCGTGGCCTACGACTCAAGCGTTGTCTTTCTGATCTTTGCCAATATTAAAATACAGCGTAGTTCTATATAAAATTGAATGTATTGAAGGTCGCGAAACTCAAATAGAATCGGACGAATGTTGCTACATAAAAGCGTTGATTCAAAATATTATTTTGTAAAACCCGTAGTCCGTGAATACACAGCATACTACTCATCGTAAAGGAAAGATGGATGCCAAAGCAAAGTGATCTTCGAGGCTTTGTGTGTGCAGAGTCAACGAAGTTTTTGCTAAACTGCAGTTTCCGCAGCGAATCGCGTGTCACTCACGCGTCACGCACGCGCTGGTGCGTTGTGCTTGTATTTATGGCATCTCTCTGATGGAATCTTGTACATTTTAAAAATTTAACCAAAACAATGGAAATAATAGTTGACTTTTTCTTAATATGGAAGTACTGTGACATTATGATTTGACCTCTGATCGAATATTAAAGCCAGAAGTGCATTCTTGGAAAGATCGTAAAGGACAATGTGTGCGTCTGGGTAGGTCTAGATGACATTGCGAGAAGAAGACGGTCTTCCTATGCCTTCAAAATGTTTCTGAGCCCAAAGATATTGCGATAAAATTGTAAGTGGTAATAATCATCGGCAGTCTGGTAGGTATTTTGATGTTGAAAACGTTAGATCGTCTAATCCGACTGCATTTGTTTGGTGACCAATGCATCATGATCTGCTGTTAATGATGTAAAGAGTGTGCAAACGGACTACACAAAAAATTTCCTTTATTTAATGACGGGTTTGTGGAAATACTATTGTTACTATTAACTCGGCCTAATTTTCTTAAGATGTCATAGTAGTATAGTGGCAGAAAACGCAGAGACCAAGCGATCAAATGGATTCGGTCGAATAGTGAAATCGCCATTCCGCCAAAACGTGCACAAAGCCCGCCCAAAATTATCAAATCTAGCCCCTGCCGCTATTTAACTCTATATCCAGTCAAGAAAAAGCTATGTATTGCAGGATTTTAGAAAATTAGGTATGGGAATAAAAATCATTGTTAAGGGAGTCTTTTGATCAATAGCTGCTTGCGTAGAAAAAGGTGAGTTTCACTTTTGCTATTAAAATTCGTAAGGTTCTTGCGAGAGGACTGTATAGAAATTAAGAACAAGGAATGGAACACCGGAGAAAAGCCTGAAGAGAAATCACTAAGACGCACCTTAACATGTTTACTTTTACTTTAATGCCATGATGTTCTAAACTCCCAAGTGCGATTGATTCTGTGAGTTTGCCACCAAGGTATTATGAAATCACTTGCGCGATAACTGGAAAATTAAGGAGTACACAAGCTATAAAAGCTATATGTGTGTCTTAGAGTGTTGTTTAAAAGGAGATTTTCTTGTAGGAGACCCTCCGCCAGTCACATTTCTCGGCATTTATTAGTCAAGATTTGTTTACTCGTTACAAATAAAACACGCGTAGCAAAATTCCCATTTCAGGCACTTTTAGTACGTCCTAGAAACTGGAAAGCACAGTACGTAACCGCTTATTCGGAAGGAGGCTTTTCTTTTTCTTTTTGATACTTACAGTAGAACCCCGACCACCGTTGGACCATAAAATCCTGGTCGTAATAACGAGGTGGTCGCATTAACGGGGTCTTCAAAATAATAAAATGACTCAATGGTTTTACGTTTGGTTTGAAAGAATATGGCCGTAATAACGAGGTGGTCTTATAAACAGGGTGGTCGTAAGGCGGGGTTCCACTGTATTTAGAACAATTTTGTTACGATCCGTTCACGGAGAATCCCTGCTAATGCGGTTACATTTCTAAAACAGTATTTTTGTGGTCTCGCGTTCTCCTCGCGCGCGGCCTTTCGCTTTTTTAAAATCACCTGGAGACTTTGGTTTAGTTTTGCTTTGATTATTTTACGTGGTAGTTACAAAGAAACGTTTCGGCGCGGCCCGCACAATGTAAATAAATTTAAGTAAAGTGGCCTGAGGAGGTTCCGGTTATCGTTTGGGGACAAAAGCATATTTTGATTGACACTGTGTCAATTGCCCCAGTCGGAATAAAATGTCATATTTAGCGAGATGACGTGCGAATAATAAGTTCCGGGATTTCTTATGGTTCCCGACCTACGGTCCTGCACTATGTTAATGTCAACACCTCCTTTGTTTTATATTGTGCAATCGGTCAATGTCGTCGTGCACGTTTCTATATCCTGCGAGCAAGCTCTCCTATTTGGGCGAGCGAAGCGAGCCGCGCGAGAACGCGCGAGGAGAGCTTGCTCGCAGGCTAACGTTTCTAAGGCTTGCGGGTCATCAGTTAATTGAAAGAACAAGTTCTAAAGAATGCTCAGTCTTGCTTTGAGGTACTTGGTACGAGGTGCTTCGGAAGCAAAAGAAAAGCATTTCAGTCGAATTAGATCTTTTTTAATACTATTTAGATGTTGATGGCAACACGTACGATATCAACTGAGTGATAAAAAGCCATTCTGTGGACCAAGTTGCCGACAACATACTTGCTTTTTTTAAATTTTATTTTACAATAACAGAGTGATTTTTCGTACGCAGCTACTGGTCTAGAGCTACCCGATTAGAGTATAGACCATGATAACTGTGACGTGGTATGGAGTAACTGCGGCTCATTGTTCCACTAGAGGCTTGAACATTTTGACGTTATTTCTGTTATCAATAAGAGTATAGGCCATAGAAAATTGGTATTGATTTGCTAGCTTGAGAAATTACGGACGGTCAACAGTTAAACGAAAAAGCTTTCTATATGTTTACAGGCTCCACGCAGACTGGGACCCTTTGTTACAGAGATAGTTTTAAATATTAAAAATATCAATGACAAAACAACTTGTTCGATCGATCAAAATTTTAATTTATTCACCAGATCAGACCAAAGCCATTTATTGCTTTAATTTGACGCCACTTTTACTGATTAAATAATTTTTAAAGTACTATACACTGAGTCAGTGCAGATAGGAACTTTTTCGGGTGAAAGATTTTGAGACGGATGAGTGACAAACATTAAGATTTATACATCTTTAATGAAAAACTCGCCCAAATTTCTTATTTGTCTGAAGCATGAAAAGGATTACAATTACAGTCTCCAAGCATATTTTACATGATTAGGTTAGGCAAAGCTGTTGGTTTAACGCTACTTTTCTCCAGTAAACTTAGCTTTTATTTTCATTTCAATTCATTAACTAAAGCCTAGCGAGAATGAACGTGGCACAAGAATATTCTAGACCCCATTTACACTGGTCCGGACGAATGTTTGGACGGACGAATTTTTTACCTGTGCAACCCGGCGCACTTTTGCCGTTTAAAAACTTGCTCGGTTCTATGGGTCCCGAGTAAACATTTAGTATATGTCCGTTCAAAAATTTGTCCGGACCCTTGTAAACGAAAGAAGTAGAGTATTTTTTGAAACTGAGTACAAGCAGATGATGAGATTATGATTAAATATTATAAGTCATTTCATCTCCTCGTTAAATGGGGACGATTGGGATACGTTTATTATAATAAAGGCAACTAATACCGTATCGTTTTTTGCATTCTATAACTCAGGTAGAAACAACTGAAACAGCTGGAAAAGAAGAATCAAAATTATTTCTTCAACAATTCCTCTTCTCTGTATATGTTTGGATTCAGCACGTGAGGAAGTAGGACGTGAGCTTGTAGTAGGAACTAGAAGAAACAAAATTTAAAAGTTATAGCAGTGTCAGGTTAAGAGAAGGAAGACAAAAGTTGTAACCAAAGATTTAAAAAATAACAAATGATACCCTTATTTATTTATTTATTTATTTATTTATTTATTTATTTATTTATACATGGCCGCCAATGCTAGAAATTGCATTGTTGCTTAGTCTGGCGAAAAAGATAGATATATATGTTGTCGATGTTGTGTGCTTTTCTTTTCACAAAGTAGCTCTAAGGATAGTACGAATGGATGTGAAAGCAATTCATGCAATTTCATAAAACTTGTCATGGTTATACCTCCTCAAATTAGTGTTTCAAAAGTCGTTGTTTTGAAACCTTTTTTGCTATCAGTTTTATGTGTAGAAAGGAAACAATTCGCGAAATGTACATTTGATTTATGTCCAAAATGTTTCGAGTGAACAAACCGAAAATATAAAGTGAGTGGATAAAACATACTTGGATTAAGATCCAATTGCCTTTCAACTTTGAACATCCCAAAATATCCATCCGAAATGTCATCTCTGAGAGGCTTTAACGGTTCGTCTACGTCTTTTTGGAATTGAAGCTGTACAACAGCCATGCATGTGCTACTTCTTCGCCTAAAATGAAAATAACGAGAACATTAATCAAGATTTAAGACTTACGAAGTTGTTGCAGCGACCAGTGTATCGAACTCCATTGAGACCGAATTGAGACATAATGGCAGTAAATACGGCAGTCACTGTAAAATTCATACGAAACAATACCCAGAACCTTAAGTGGAGCATGCGCAGCTAATGAGAGTATGGAGTGATGTTATTGACAACCCTGAATATTCTTAAAATAAAGGGATTTCTCCTTCGGTATGTTTTTGTTCTTAACGCGTTTTATCACCCAGAATTGTCCTCATAAAATCACTGCTTTTAAACTAAATATTATGTGAAAAAAATATATTTTAACAAGTCTTCATAAGAAATGCTTGCAGAAAAGTATGGGAAATATACATGCATGTTAATATGAGACAAAAAGTGTGGATAGTTACCTAAATGTTACAACAGTCAGTTTAAAGAGCTGCTTTTCAGCATTGTGAGGCATGCTGTAGAGACGTGAGATCTATTGAACAAAAGCCTTGAGATTAGACACTGATAATCAAACTGCATTGGTGATAACCATTCTCAGGAACCTGGGCTGGAAGTTAATTTGGGACTAATACTATTGAAACTGTATCACTAAGTAGGTCCTTAGGCCTTTGCCGTTATTCTTTTTTTAACTCTTTGCAGCGACTTTTCTATTTAGAATAAAGTTTACGCCTGGCAATAGCAGCTCCGGCAGACGTTCTTTTGGCTTGTCACGCAACCCTTCCCAGCGAACGTTCGCTGAAACGAGCGGGAAAGAAACGTAGACCAATCACAGCACACTTCCAGATCTGGGAAGTACACTTTGAACCTTGCGAAATGTCGCGAGACTGCAAGAAAGATCAGAAAGTCTCATCTCACACTTTTAAAACAAACTATTCTTATGAGTTAACTCGCACGTTTTCATACTAAAGGTTAACCTCACAATCTCATTGAAAAAATTACCTCGCAGAGTTAAAACTGCTGAACGGAGGCTACATAACAATAAACTACGAAAATAAAATTGCCTCTTGTTCAGTTACAACGTACCAATCCCACCTTTGCCTCTCCAAAAGAAGACATTTTTGAGGAAATAGCATCTGATCCAGTGTTTATATGAAGAGAGAAATTTACAAAAAGCTAACCCTTATCTCCTAAATTTTTGTCCCGGAGCAAAATTCTTTGGTCACGTCTCACACTCTACCGAGCTTGTGCGTCATGTTTGGCTTGTCAACAATTTGACTCCAACAGCGCCGATTGGTTCTCCGATAATCTGCACTTTAGCTCCAGTTAATATTTGCGCAAAGGAAAGGAATTTTTTTTAACCACTAGTTTTAGCAGACGTTCATGAGGCAGGAACGCGTGACGAACCCCTAAGAACGTCTGAGTGGAAGGCAGTCGGCAAACGGCATCCGTCGGATTCAGGTCAAATTTTCTCAAATTAGGAAGTCAGGACGCAGGGGCGGGCGGATCGAGAAAATTCAGAAAGGGGTGGCCTGGACACTATGTAAGAAAAGCTGGTTGGCCCAGGTAAGGGCAGGATAGAGGTCCTTCTACCAGGGACAGTTTTTCTCCGTTTAAAAGGGGTTTTCCTGCTTTATATGCTTAAACAGTGGCCAAATTCATCTTATAATTTATGTCGTTATTTTCCTCTGCCCGAAGTGAAAAGCCTAGTAACAGTATCATGATTTAAACATTAAAATAAAGAAAGCACACATACGGTCGACAACTTACTGCTGATGACAAATTCGCCTTAAACATCTTTTGCTCGACTGACCGATTATTTGCAAATGCCATGTCCCATTCCACGCTTAATATTGTTATTCCAACATATTGGACTTGACAGTGGTTTGATGGACCTGTCATTAACAGAGACAGGGATAAGCCTGGGTTGATCAGACGGTTGTTGATCATGGCCTGGTTCTAAATCATTTGTGATTTTTAAGCAAATTTTCCAAAAACCAGGTTTAAAGACATCCTCCAGGAATAAGAGAAAATAAGGTTAACTAACCTTAAAAAAATTGAAAAAAAGAAATCCAGATTACCAAGTCACGTGATCGACCACGCCCTCTTCTGTTCGAAAATTGCAACCAACGATGCTCATCACTTGCTAAACGTGAAGCTCCAGTTTCTTTTAATCAAAACGTTGACCCTACAAAGTGTCTACGAAATCTGCGCGGAATGGTTGGAATCTTTAAAATTTGTAGGTGCAATTGGTGTTCATTGACTAGTGCCAGTTCTGCTCTAAGTAAAATTTTCGTTAGGAGAAAGACTTTAAATCACTTCGGCTCATTCCAACCGTTTTTACAAGAAGACTATGAATAGCCACTGTTTGGACCTACAAAAGGAAAACAGTTTGTTTTCTATATAGTGGGCATTTTGACCCAAAGGATTTCTCGATAAAACAGGGTGTGGCATGTCACGTGATGCAGTTATAAACAATTTTTAAAATGTAATTTGAAGATTTCTTAGTTATGGTTAGCCTTAATTTATTAGACCTGGGATATCTTAAGAGAACTTATTATTCATTCAAAATATTTCCCCGATTCTGATCGGCTAAAAGCACACACATAATTCACCATAACCAGCTACTGATGACCGAATTTGGAAGAATTTTGCGATTAATCAACCGATGACGTCAAAAGTGCAGCTTCCTTGCAGGTTAATGCACTGTTAACCGAGAAGACCTGAGGACGAGGGTGATTTGTTTTGGTTGTGAAAACAAAAATGGCAGACATTTCACTCGTTTCAAGAGTAACAACTAGGCGAAATAATAGCTAAAAACATGGCAAGAACAGCAAGAGGACAACTTGAAGGGCGACATCTGCTATTTGGAGAATATTTGCGGAGCTGAACAACCCTAAACGCGCACTATCGAAGATGAACTTAACATCGATGGAGGTAAGCGTGTTTTAGCTGTTTTTAAACTAGGAATTATTTTGAATGAATAATAAAACAATTATTGAATTCGGCTTTCGTATCATATGAAGAATTTTGGAGATGTCGGAGGGTGTTACCCGCCTCGGGCTACGACCTCGACAGATAACACCCTCCTCTCTTCGATCTCCATAATTCTTCATAAGATACTCAGCCTTATTCATTGATTGTTAATTTACATTAGACCACTCCCTTTAAATTTCCGAGGTATCTGTAACGAATCAGGCCTTAACTCAGATCTACTTGAGTAAACAAATCCACCGTTCACAGCGTTGAAGACCAAGTTGTATTACCTGTAAGTGGCCATTACGTTGGTCCCGCTTACATTTGATTTGGCAATAGAAAACACTTTTTCGTGATTGCATAGCCTGATTTAAACACTAGAAGGTGTTTGAATGCAAGACATGAATGATTCTCCTATTAAATTATTTCCACACATATACGACCCCTAAAAATGATTTTATTTTATATTAACTACTACTTACAATTTATGTTAACGACGGCGATACTGGTGGTACTTCCATATGCATTAGTTGCTGTACATCTGTAGGATCCAACATTCTCCCTCTGTACATTTGTGAGAAGTAGATCGGAACCAATTGAATTAAATTGTTCAAAAGGGACTCCGTCCTTGGTCCAGATGATTTTTGGCGTTGGATCGCCATCTGCTTTACAAGAGAGCATCGAATTTTGTCCAACGTCTACTTCTGACTGTTTTACAGGCTCCTTCGTTATTTTTGGAGGAACTGGAATGTAAAAAATGGCCAAAGTTGAAAAAAGGGCGAGAAAAAGGGTCATAAAGTCCAAAAAAATGTCATTCTCCTCTATTCAGTTGCACACTGTGCCTCAAAGAATTTCAGGCACCCACAAACGATTTTACCTCAGCCCCCTCCTCCACCCATCCTCCTTATAGTCTTGCAAAAGCCGAGAGAGTTCAATAAAATGTTAAGTTTAGTAGGATGTTTAAATGGATTGAACGCCAGGCGTTTTGACTTTAGTGAATTTAAAGTTTCATGTCTAGGCACACTCCAGCTGCCTTATGGCGGACCTCCACGCTCGTGAAGAGCGCGCGAGCGCAGCCCTATACCTAAGAAAATGTGGTAATCTACCCATCCAAGACATTTTGGTAATCACGTAACCGTATGCCCGCCCGACCGACCGACCGTCTGAACGTCCGCACGACAGGCAAACGAATTTAAAATAACTCAATCAACAGGTATTGCAGCTCGATGTTATTGTGGCGGGAAGTCGCATAGCCACCCGCGTCTAGTGAAGCAGAGACACAAGAGTGAATAAAGACAAATACGGACAGCGGAAATTATTTCTGTATCCATGTTGTCTAAAGTATTACTGTATTATTAGAATACAGAGAAAGAGTAAGGTAGAGAAAATGAGAAAGTAGGCGACAGACAGCTAGAGCGAGAAATAAAAGACAAAGTAGACATTTTTTATTTTGTTGGAAGAACAACATGAAAATTTTGTAGCGGCGGTGAGAAAATAAGAAATGCTAGCGGCCATCAAGATTAAAAAGAGCAGCAGTGAAAAAAAAAATGAACAAGAGCATGTGCGAAATTTTCTCTTTAACATTTGTAACCAGGAAGTTTCTTGAAGTTTCACGCTGTAGTCGTGCAAAATAACGGCAAAGAAATGTGCAAACAAACTGTGCTACACGTGCGAAGTTGCTTTTTTGCTAATTAGACATATTGTTGTTTTTTCACCGTTTTCGTTGCCTTCGCCGCTTGGCATCATTACACGATTATACATTGTGTCTGGGCAAACTATAAATATTATCGAGAGCTTCGCTTTTAGCCCTGGCTAAATCTATATATATGTTGTGATTCTCTCATAAAATTATCATATGATTTCGAATCTAGCAAAATAATGCAAAGTTGATAATCAGTTATTAAACGGAAACTTAAGCATGGTTTTCACTAGCTCATAAGCATAAGCACACGTGTATGCAAGTGAAAACTGGGTCGACATAAGCATAAGTATAAGCACAAGAGGAACGGACAAATTCGTTCTTCTTGTGCTTATGTCTTATGTGCTTATGCTTATGTCGGGGCCGTAGTTTTCACTAGTGAAAACGGGGGCGACATAAGCACAAGCAAAAACACAAGGACGTGGACCAATCATAGGCCACTTTGACCCAGACCTCACGCGAATATATCAAAAGCAATATGACGGACGAAGCGTCTGCCATCTTGTTTACCATGGGGTTGAGGAGAGCTGTTATAGAGAAATGAGTCAAATATGCCATTCTGCGCGTGCGACTTATGCTTATGCTTATGCTTATGCTTATGTGCTAGTGACAACCAGGCTTTAGAGCAGGAATGTTAAAGAATCACATTTACAACTTTTATTCATCAGCACCACATAGTTTCTATGATAATTAACCTCTGCCGTTATTGGTCAAGCTTTGGTTGATATTTTCCAAGCCTACACAATCATCCCGTCACCCCGGCGACCATAAAATTAAATGAGGTCGGAGAATTGGGCTGGCAGAATGAGGATAGAATTTTCTTTTCAAATGAATGAAAAAGGCCAAGGTTTAAATTCTCTTTATGCATGCTTGTTTATAAGATAAATAAATTGTTAAATGCAAAAGGTAAGCCATATTTTAGATATTAAAATATTGAATCAGTAAAGGATGCATGACTTTACATCCAATATTAACTTTGTATCTCACTAAGTGTTTTCATCGATCAATTTAACCACGCACAATTTCACCAAACATCTCATCATGACCTTTCAAGTTAAGGAAGAAAATATAACATAACAAAGGTTTTTCTGCTCAATTAATTTTTTTTTTTTTGCTCGAATCTACATATTTACATTTACTGAGAAACTATGTTCTGTTATCACGATATTCATTTTTTTTTTTTTAAGTAGACTATTGACTTTTTTCTTAGGGGAATAAAACATGCCATTATTTATCAATAATGACTTGATTTTTTTTATAACTCTATGTGATTTTTTGGAATTTTGAATTGCGAAGGGGTTTGGCTGGAATTTTGTATTGATATTTACGTTTTCTTTTTATGAATATCAGTTTTACTGAAGTTTTGTGTGCAGCTTTTTATAAGAATTTAGTAAAGAATACTGTTTATTAATAATTTATCCTCACTTAGAGTTGATTGTTTTTTACTGCTCTCATGGTTAAATTTTTTGGTGTGTGTGCAAAAATTGACTGGCACGCTTAGTATCCTTGAACGACTTCAAAAAAATATAGGAGAGACTGACTTCCATAGTTGTTTCCCAAATGCTACTGAACGGTAACCAGAAGATCACTGACGACGAAATGCTAAGATTTTGATTATCTACTTTCGTATTTTTGAAGGTAACAGTTTCTTTTTTAATTTTTAAGCTAGGGTACAGATCTAAAATGCTTCACAAAGGTTGATGCTAGCTTTCTCTTTTGCGAACGCTTGTACTTTTGGAGATAAATCAAAAGTTATCCATTCATCATTAATTCAAAACTAGAAGCAGTGACGTGATGGTAGTATTAGTGTAAGCTCTAGGTAAAAACCTGCCATGCTAACGCATAGGCTTGAGGGTATCTGACAGTAAACTACGATGCGGAATCACTTGATCTTTGATAGTCTAGGAGATCGCGAAATCAAACAGTACACCATTAAGAAAGCATTACTCACCGAAAACAATTAATTCCACTTGATCGCTTTTACGAGGTTGAGCGACGTTGTTTTTAATGTAATTTACCACGATTAAGTAAATAAATTCCTCGTCATTAGTGACATTTTTCAAAATAAGCGTATTCGGAAGACTTGTATCGTACTCTTTCCTGTATGTACCATCCAATAAGGTAAACGAGGAGCCAGCGAGTCTGGATGCGAATGTGGTTGGATTCTTTTCTCCAGGCTTTTTTCTTTGAAGTAAAACGTTTTGAACAGTCTCGTTTGACTCAAGGAAGAATTCCCATACGAGGGACTGATCAGTATTGTTAATTCCTTCTACTAGGATTGTTGGTTTGGTAGGCTGTTTGCTCCACCCAATAGCCTCTGAAATAACAAGCAAGGAATCAAAATATCATAGAGGTCTATATAACAAAGATTATGTGAATGATAACCTATTAAATAATTAAACAAATTTGCATTACTACGGCTTACCGGATTGCTGTGCTGTCCGAAACATTAACAGGGCTGCTAGAGATGAGCGTATAGCAAACAACAAAGATGCAGTCATCTTGATCGAAAGGATTAACTGCCTGCGCAAAGGTTTAAGACTAGTTCCTAACAGCCAGTTACTTGCGAATTTATAAGTGAAGTACTTGAGACAACACTTTATAGACACGAGGGATATCAAACGTGTACACAACAATATGTTTTTTCGTTTTTCTTTCACTTAGCGTGCTTCTCTAGCCACACCTGTTACAACACTTATTTTCCCTTGCTCTCGACTACAGCTTTGAATGAATCCGTAATTGCGACACGTGTTTCGAGCGAATACAGCAAGTTTATAGGGTCACCTGTTCAGAAATTGCGCGACGTTTTCCCCGATATTTATTCATGAATGTCAGTGAATGTTTTCATCTGACACTGACAGCTTATCATTGATATTGCTGCTCGTAGATAACATGATAGTCACTAGAGAGAACTTAAATCATGCAAGAAATACACGAAGCACTTTCTGCAAGAGATACACTAATCGCGTTGTCTAAGAAACTTCCATTTTTGTCCATTTGGTTTTGACGATGACTTGGAAATCATGATATCGCCGTTTGTTAGTGCTGGTTTCAAGGGAAGACCGGAATGCGGCAGGCTCGTGTCGTTAAACTATTTATGTTACCGATTGGACCATATTTACAGCACGAAGCATTCAGAGTTCCTTTTCTCTAACAAGAATACGCAACGCAGTCACAAAGGTAAAAGGTTAGTAGCCATTTTCGTTTATTGTATTCGCTATTTCTTTTTACGTGGATTACAATCAGAAGCAGGTTTATAGAAAGCTTAGTGGCCTTGTGCTTGGCGGTTTGTGTGCGTATGTCTCAATACCACCACGATAAAAAATATTCACGAGAAAAATTCATTTGGTTTTGTTTGATCTTCCGAAAGGTTTAGGTTAAAATTTTGTGCATGAAATTATGGGAAAAAACTGACTAAACGCATATATAAATTGAGGCAACGTGGTTTTCTTCAAGGAAAACCTATGTAGACTACGCAGTTTTCTTTACCTACCCAACAGCCGTCGCGGGTGAATCTGACTTTCCGAATGACGAAACAAGGCTAGTAACAGTTCCCTGTCTGGCGTTTTTTGAAATTGTTCAGACGAGCTTTTGAAAAGAATTGCAGAGGGGTGTCGCTTGAGCTAACAATTTATTATTTTGTTTGATAACTTTTCCTAGATCCTAGCAGTGTCGAGTGTATTTGTAAGTGAGCACAAACGTTCAAATGTACTGTATTCGAATATACTTATTGTTCGCGCTGGCATCAAGTGGTGCTTGTGCCGTATAATGCCGATGCTCGCGTTTGTTCTAAAATCAGGAAATACAGAAACCTCTTCTCGTTCTTGAGCCTTGAACCTTACTGACAAAGTATTGGTTTGACATGAAAACAAAAATATTAAGACAGAATCCACCAGGAAATTGAGTAATTTTAACTTTCATGGACAAAAACCTTGTACCAGAATGATTTAAAGAATATTGCATTCTTTTTTACATTTTTCAAGGGCTAAAGATGTAATTAGTCATCTGTAATAACACCAAAGAAAATTTCTCATGGGAGCCCGAGAAAAATGAATGTCAAATTTCACAAGAATTGTGAAAACACAGGTAATTTTCTGAAAATTTCATGTGTAAGATGTAATTTTGTGAAATTTGACATTCATCTCGGGCTCTCGTAAGATATTTTCTTTGGTTTTATTACAGATGACTATTTACATCTTTAGCCCTTGAAAAATGTAAAAAAGAACGCAATATGCTTTAAATTATTCTGGTACAAGGTTTTGTCAACTAGAAATTAAAATTACTCAATTTCCTGGTGGATTCCGTCCTAATATATTTATAGCAAATATACACTCAAACATTCGCGTTTACAGGCAACCGACGAAAAAGAATATTTCAGTACTAAATCAGAAAGTGACGTTGTGAGTCTTTGTAAAACCATAAACAGCTAATTTACCAAGCTTTTGTTTTTCAAAACAGTGTGGCTCTAATATTCCTCAAAAAGAAGGAATTCTCCCTGATACGGGGAGTAGACGGCGATAGAGAAAGGGCTTCCTGGGTGGGAGCTATAACACTAGTCGGGGAGGGCGGCGGCTTTATACATAAGCTGAGGGAAGTCGCGGCATCTCCGATCCAGGAGGCCGGTTTCTTTCTGTAAGCCGACAAGTCAACGTGCAAAAAACAAGACAAACAAAGCGTTTACTGGGCTTCATAAAAATATATCGCGTTGTAGTAATCAAATGCTCTTTTTTGAGGGGTTCATTAATAGGGACACCCTATGAACAGAGGCCCTTCGATCTTCCTAGATGATTACATTGTATAAGTGGAGAGAGAGGACAGGAAATTACAAGTATGGAAGATCGAAGGGAATTTGCTCGCATGGTAATATAGGGAAGCTCTTTTTGTTACAGGAAGCGAAATTGCGCGGTTTCAATTCGTAAGGTAAAAACTACATGAGAAAATTGTGCCAGCTACTTTTTGATGTGCAAATGAATATGAATACACCCATAAGTGACAGTGTAAGCCTTTCAGAAAAAGACTGAGATGAACTTAAACTTATCGCAGAATACAGACCGCCTACAGACAGTACTGAAATACTGTAAGTTAGAGTCCAGACTATATAGACTTCTAGTAACATACTGTGTCGGGTAGAAAGGAAAGCCAATATTTTCACTCAGGTCATGGTGAAATGATTTTGTCTTTAACATAAGTTTAGCTGAGGATCCATAAAGGACTGTACTGTCGGCTTTCTTTCCACTAATTGATTTTCATTTTGTCGACCAGTCAATTTCACTGTGTGATTTTAATTTCAGACGACGTTGAAATGAAAAAGCAGCCTGACAAAAATATACTGACAAAATTTGGTTGAAAAAAAATCAAGTTGGAGAATGGGTCGGGAGTCCTTTCAGTTTCAGTCAGGCCGAAAACACTTGGGGAGGGCCAACGACACTTCACTAACGTAGCTTCTACTGACCACGTGCTCCCAAATATTGCTCAAGCACGGTCAACTGCTCGGCGTTGCTGTTAAAATCGGTAGAAAACTACGAAGGATACTTAAAGTTTATCAAGCGCCTGTCGTAGTTCCTTAAACCTAGAACACTGAACTCAGTTGGTTCGGACATCGGAAGAAAAGCGTAGATGTTAATACTGAACCACCGTACTGTATTTCCATTGAGTAAATCGTTAAAATTAATAGTTAATGGCCGCTGTTAAAACTGCCCTTTGATGTGTTGACTGGAAAAAGTGACCCCAAGCACTAACCGAGAAAAGAGAATAGTTGCTCTGGACATGATCATGGTGTAAGTGTACAGTATGTATTAAGGACATCGAACAGTCATACCATGAATACT
The DNA here is from genome assembly GCF_958299795.1 of Porites lutea. NCBI lineage: Eukaryota > Metazoa > Cnidaria > Anthozoa > Scleractinia > Poritidae > Porites > Porites lutea. The sequence continues at coordinate 20,249,218 of NC_133210.1, read as the reverse complement.
ACCTCCTCTTGAGAAAACTGAGTTCATGTTCAAAGTAGGATAGAGAAAATCACACACCAGTTTTGGTTTGAAATAAGTTCGAGCTTTTACGAAGCATTCCACACACCTCTAGCTAAATTTTCGCGGGAAACCGCGCGTTGGCAAGAAGAAGGACGTGCATGCACTGATGTTCAAAGACAAGTTCAAAACCATCCTATAAGAGGGGGGCGTTGGGATTTTCGGTTTTACGGTTTTGGCAATTTTCTAGGTCGGTTTTTCAGTTTTTGCAATGAAAAACTTCGGTTTTTCGGTTTTGTTGTCCGTTGTGGTTTCCGGTTTTCCCCTTTTTTAGCATCTGGTTTTCGGTTTTTTGGCAAAAACAACGCGGTTTTACGGATTTTGGTGACCGATGTGGATTTCGGTTTTTCCAATTTGGAAGGACGTCAAAGACAAACCTGCACGGGCTAGATCGCAATGTGGTTTTTGTGGTTGTGTCGCATTATCAACTGCCTTCAAGTTACAATTTTGCTCTTACAAGCATGTCTTTTCTGATATGATCGGAGGTCCCAAAAATTGTTTTCAGCAGAGGCTGATTTTCTATTTTAGACTCCAGTTTGCCATTAATTTCTTTTAAGATCTTGTATCGCTGGGTGATACCGGAAAGGCAATATTAATAGTCTCTCTTTAATTTTTGCTTTTGTTTTATTAAGTCAAAGTTGACCTCTGACAATAGCCTGTGTACACATGCTTTCTTTTTCTATTTTTTTTACGCGTTTGTTCTAAGCAATCTTATTGTTTCGCCTTTAATGCCACGAGGGTGGCACGAGGTACATTGTATATCAGTCGAAAGGTTTCAGTCGCGGCTTGTAACTGGTTTTGATGTCCACAAAAAGCACATTGAGAGTCCGTACAGTAGGTCTGTCTTTAACTTCCTTCCCGGGTTAGATTCCTCTGTTGGTCTCTGTGCAGTCACATGTTTGGCTACTTTATATATTTCTATTTTACAGTCAATCCAGGTCAAACTGGAATGTGGGATTTTTGATTTTTAATGGGGTGTACACCTGGAGAGCTTTTCGCGGACGCAAAATTTCCCCCAATGTCCGCTATTGCCATTCAGTCGAGGATCTTTGTAAATTCTCCAAGAGGGCCCTAGGCCAGATATGCCGGTTTTAGGACCGTAGCATCCATAGATAGTGTTGATACTTTGATGATATTAACATCTAGAATGATGATGTGCTATTGTGTAGTCCTCATGTTCCACATATCACCAACGTTTGAGATCTAGACTAGGGTTGGGTGAAAATTGAGCTGTATAAATCTTCGGTTTTGATGTTTTTGTGTGCGGTTTACGGTTTTGATCGAAATCTATCGCGGTTTTTCGGTTTTGGGTAATTTTTAGAGCGGTTTTTCGGTTTTTTATAGACCCCAACACCCCCCTCCTATAAATATATATGGTCCTTGGTTTGGCTGGCCCATGGTCCGGCCGGTTTTACTTTGTGATGTAATTTTCGGGAAGAGAAGAATATTACAATACAAACGAAACTTTGCGAGTATTTATTGATCTATTTGCCCTTTTAAGCTAGATTCGAGGCTTTCCTGATGCTAGCAGAGGCTGGGAAATCAAGTTAACGCGAACGCATGCATCACTTATTAATAAGTTAAATATATTGACCATTTTTGCTCGAGACTTTCCCAAGAGCACGGCACTTTATTTATTAGGTAATGTTATTATTCATTCAAAATATTTCCCCGTTACTGATTCGTAAAAACCACACGCATAATTCACTATAACCAGCTACGATTGACCAACTTTTGTCATATTGAATCCGATGACGTCAAAAGTGCAGCCTGGTTGCAGGTTATTGAACCGTTGACATTGAAAAACTGGGGACGAGGTTGAGTTGTTTTGGTAGTTAGAAGAAAATGGAGGAAGAGTCGGCGGAACATTTTCCTCTTTTCACGACGAAATATTGTCCAAAAACATGGCAAGAACAGCATGAAGACGGACGACATCTGCTATTTGGAGTATATTTGTAGACCTGAACAGACTTTTATCTTCTAAACTTCCCGATAAAGATGTATTATCGATATGAACTTACATCGACCAAGGTTAGCATATTTTTGCTTGTTTTTAAACTTGGAATTATTTTGCAAGAATAATAAAACAATTATTGAATTAGGCTTTCGTAGGATATGAAGACTTCTGCAGATCGAGGAGGAGGGTGTTATCCACCTCAGCCTTCGGGCTCGGTGGATAACACCCTCCTCCTCGATCTATAGAATTCTTCATATCCTACTCAGCCTCATTCAATAATTGCTAAATATAGAAGGACATAACAAGGGCTTATGTCCGTCAAATTCACGGTTAAAGGGGGCTTTTGGAAAGTCAAAAAATTCAATCAATGGGTTTTAACGAGCAAAACACTGATTACTCTGCACGTGCATGGTGACGCACGCTTTTCGGTCGGATTTCTTTGTCGTTGCTGCACGGCTAATCCCAGGAACTTTAAAATATAAAATTTCCTGATAAGAAGTTTTTCTTGGGAACGTAAGCCAGCGACGAAATTTTTTTATTTCTCTCTAAACTTTGATTGGATTCATTTAAAATGGTGGAGATTTCGCTGCCGTCGCATTGTTAACTGCACAGCATAGTCATTCACTCAGAACACAGGCATTGTCGCGCGGACGCGGTCGCTAAGCTTGAATATTCACGTCGCGTATTACTGACCTGGTAGTTTGCGGTCATATCGAAGCGTAAAGGTCAACAGTGTTTGTTGATGAGCGAGCGATTATTGTGCAGTTGCGATGGGTTTTGTGGAGCCAGCGAACAAGAAGCAGAAGCACACGTTACCTGCAGATTAGCCGATGGCAATTTGGAGCGGATTCGTCGATTATTCTGGAATTTACAGCGCTTCGCGTGAACGCGCGTGGAGATGGTCCGTTTGTTTTGTAGCCAGCCTTTAATTTTTCTTTAGTGGATTAAGTACCTACAATTGCAAAACTCAACAAAAATATCACTTTAACCGGCCAGGAAAGACAAGGATACGTTCAGTTAAAGGTATCTTAGCTTTGTTTTGTTATATTTTGACTTTTGGACTATTTTAGTTCATGGGAGTTTCGACGACTCATCCTAGTTTGTCCATGTGAATATTAATATATTCATTTGATGCATACTACGTCTGGGCCGCCTGTGCTCAGAAGCGAATAATAATGCTTCATGAGATCAAACTACATATAGCCCTTTACACAAAAATCTCATTTTGGTTTGGAAGTTTTAAATGATACATATAGGAAATATATAGAAGTTTAGATCAGATAGTGCTTGGAACGTCTTTTGCACACAGTTTGCATGCCGGCATACAAAGTCACCAAAGTGGCCGGACCAAGGAACCATGCTGGCCGGACCGGGGGCCTTCAAACGGAGCGGTCATTTTCTATGATGCGGGGTTTTCGGCAAAATTCAGAAGCTGTCGGTTTGTCACAAGTTAGTAAAATGTTACGGCAACTTTTTCAGCTCACTACTCTTCTTCTAAGATAATAAATACTCATTTACGTCTTTTCCGTCCGGACCAAGGACCACATACTGTACGGTACATATGTTTTGTAAAAAGTATTAGGCCAAATGAGGTTATACAATTTGCATTCCCCGAGATAGTTCCAAGTGCGCCAATCACGACAGGTATTACTTTCACTCTCGTGGCTCTGTGGATATTTTGGTCCAATCCGCTTGTACAGCAATGTCTATAATTGTCCACTCCTACGTATCTTTGTATACTACGATAATATCTGAACGATTGTGCTTTAGCCGCTTGTCCGTAAAATAGTCATATCTCAAATTTTCCAGCTTCTCTATTCTCTGCAACTGGTAAGGGTTGATGGTCATACCACTGTATTTACACTCTAACCCACATTTTCTGTATGGTTTCCAGTGAACCTGTAGAGCCACCGCGTCGTGGCGCTTCCTGTATTCCTCCTGGGCAAGCTTTCTGCATCCAATGACAATATGCATGCGATACTGTCTCGGTGGATTCACCGCACAAACTACGCAGTGGTGTCTCAGATGTGTTATCTATGCTGTGGATGACCGAATTTGATCTCAAAGCTTATCCGACTTTTCAACTCATGATCAACAGACAGTTCCTGCTGTCAGGAATTCTGCGTAAAGCAGGGGCACCCAACGTCAATTTTCGGAAAATATCTGTTCGGAAGACGATTTGGGATCCAGAATTTTCGGAACATTTGTTGTAAAATTTCTTGCTTGCCTGCCTCTCCTAGGATTTTCGAACATCTAAAAAATGGTATAATTGCCCATTTTTAACGGATTTTTACCCTAAAAAGGTCGCCTAGAATTTTCGGGAGCCTTTTTTCTGGCTGAAATTTTCGAAAAGGTAAGTTTTGATCCCTATAATTTTCGGATCACTAGACTTTCAGCTAGGAAATCCGAACATTTAAAAAATTTTTAGGGGATAAAAATATGCCTGTATATCTACCGTTTAAATACTAAAATACGTTTAACAATGCTATGTTTAAGTGGTTTTGAACTATATTGTCGTTGGGTGCCCGTGGTAAAGGTACACTTTCACTGTCGATATTTATATGCACGTAAATTTACGGGAAATATATGAAAGGTCGCGCGTCAATGAAAAAGTTGAAGCTGACTTTCACTTTTACGCGCGGCTTTCATACATTGTCTCACTATTTTATTATACGCGACAGTGGAAAGCAGCACCCTACATCAGGTGATTCGGTTGTGGCCGTCTCTGGGACACACGCTAGAGCATGTTACACAACTGAAGTATTCAAAGTTGGAAATTTCAATGTTTACCTCGACCTGTTGCTGTTAATTTTCAGGAACTGGTTACTTCTTTCATTCAATTTTCTCTTCTTTAATCTCCTAAGTTCATGCTGTAACTAGTTTTTCTTATTATTATTTTGAAATAAAGGCATTTGAATGACTGTGAGCGTTGGGAATCTCCTGATTTTCAGATGTTTGCTCAGCTGATTATAGTTGTGATGTCTGCTAGTTCCTTATGTTATTAAATCTGTATTTTGGATTTTCTGGTCAAGTCCGTATACGGAAAAGTTTATGGCTAATCGTCTTTGATCAACTAAAAGCTTAAAACCTGCTTAGGCCTGCTGTCAGTTCGACATGTTTTTAGTGTCTTCTTCATCGTTATTGTAATAATTCCACGTAAAACCTGCATGGAGGAAAATTAAGTTGAAAAATTGTCAGGCACAAACCTGAAACAGCATTTTATGCTAATGATATCTGCTGGCCAATCAGAATGATCCTTACGCAAGCGTTAATCCGAGTCAAGGGAAGGGCTTGTTGGTCATGTAGATGACTTGTTGGTCAAAAAAAGCCTACAAAATCAAGGTTCGGTAACTGCGATGCCTAAGGGAGAATTAGTATATTCAATGAATAGTGAACTTCGCGAAGAATATTAAAAGTGGTAAGATTGAGCCTCATCTTTTTGCCGTGACTGAGTAACCAGCTAGTTCCTCCTAAATAGGTTCTTTAACAGCATTTTATTGGGGCCGGTTAGCAAGGTTACGGGCTCGAGTGTGGAGAATGACACACACATACACAAACTTATAAAAAATCGTTTCTTTCGAATTCTATCCACAAATATGCTTTTTCAGAATATTCATACTTATGTCTATCTTTTTATTTTGGTTGAAGAGAAAGAAGACAACCACGATAGATGCAATATCAAAATCAGCGTCAGGCGAGAAGCCGCCCATGAGGAAGACAGCCTACAAGAATAGTCCCATGGCTGAGGTGCAGACACTCAATACCGCGGGGACACGAAAGCTGCCGCCGGATGGAAAGGTACGTGGCACTGTCCTTTTTTTCCGACGTCAACTTTTCTACCATGCCCTGGCCTCTGCTACTTTCAAAACTATGGCCAGTTAGACTAATTAATACGCGCAATTCGCCCCAATCCAGGACCTTTTCCTGCCCCATGATTCATGGGGGCATAGACCCCGGTGGAGTGGTAAAACCTTTCATGGACACAAATCCATTTTATCCTTATCACCGTGTTGAGTGGTGGTGGTGGCAATAAAAGCAAAGTAAAGTAATAATATAAAGAAGTGATGTGATCAACATGTCACGAGCACGGAACAAAGAAAGGGAGGAGCCAGTCAAAAACGACGACAAAAAATTATGCCCAATTTTCCTCAAACGTGTCTTTGAATTCATGAAAAATACACCTCAACCATCTTCAAATTAGCTTCTACCGGGAGAATTTCACTGGAAAATACTTCAAACATGATAATTTTCCCACTTAACGTTATCCTTGGCATAGTGGCGCAGTGTATCTGCCTAGCAACAAGGCAGAGAGTAAAAAAAACTGCCACCAAACTGACCCGTTTTGTTTAATTTTGTTTATTTTTTATACTGATTTTCTTTTCCCTATTGGCTTCTCAGTCCCTTTGTCCTACTTCTGGCTCTTACACTCTGCTTCGCAAGGCTCTGCGATTCACGTATTCTAGTATTTAAACCAGGAGCCATAGTCGGTATAGGAGACCACGAGCGCGGGGTCGACGCAGTTCCACCGAAATACCGTATTTATTCGATTAACTGCCCTGGGTGCTTATTAAATTTTTGGACCTTGAGAGTGGGCGCTTATTCGAGGTGGGCGCGTATTAGAGGCTGGGCGCTTATTAAATTTTCACAATTTCAGAAAGTGTAGTATATTTATTTTGCAACAAGACAATAAATGGTAATAACAAAACTCGAAGATGTAACAAAGCAAGGTTTCTGTAATAATACTCTGCAGAAAACTCCGTCTTCGGGTAAGTCTCTTATGAGTACTTATTCAATTTTTTTCGGTTCGGAGGTGAAAGGGGGTGGGGTTGGGGTGTGCACTTATTCGAGGCTGGGCGCTCATTAACTTTTTCTGCCTTTAAGATGGGGGCTTATTCAAGGTGGGCGCTAATTCGAGGCTGGGCGCTTATTAGAATAAATACGGTAGTCAAATGTGCTATTTTTAGGACAAATTGCGCCACCTAAGTCCTTACAATCTCGATATACAGTCGACTCTCGATAACTCGAACCTTCAAGGGAAATCGAAAAAGGTTCCAGTTATCGGGAGTTCGAGTTATCGGGAGCTCGAAGAAAATAGCCGGCAGTAAGGAAAAAAACAGTTTTTACTGCACAGTGAGCATTTTAATCACATTTAATTGTAGAAATATCAAGTCAGAATTAAAAGATACTTCTAGATTATAAATCAGAACGTAACATAACAAAACCTTGGTTAAATAGAGCATGCGTTTTAAAAAAACTGTTTCAAAAAACACTGTCAGAAAACTGTTTCACGTTAGATTTGTGACAAACAACATCAGCCTCCAATAGTAAACTCATGCCTACAACACGTCAATGGGAAATTCAAAATTCAATGTTTGGGACGCCAGTGGACTATTTTTCCCGACTTTTAAGGGCTCAAAACATGGTTCGAGTTATCGACGGTAAAATTATATTAGAAATGATCTGAGGGGAAACAAAAACTACTTTGAGTTAGCGGGAGGCCCGGCGGGAGGTTCGAGTTATCGAGCGTTCGAGTTACCGAGGGTAAAATTACAGTAAATGTATGACGGAAATCCAGGGGAAATCGATTTTGGTTCGAGTTAGCGCGAGGTTCGAGTTAGCGCGAGGTTCGAGTTAACGAGGGTTCGAGTTATCGGGAGTTAACTGTAATTTATAATGTATGTGGAAGAATGAGCCAATGTTATATATAAACATCACTACAAATACGTTTATGGCAAAAATCTCGCGAGGGTGTAATGGGCCAGCAGTTAGATTAGAGCGAACTTCTAGTATGTTTAACTCGAATAGCGCTTGGAACTGATGAAACTTTGCACATAACATTATGCATGAATGTGACAATCCACTTTTTTTTATCTAGAGATCGTATTACAGACATCCGTTTTTGCAAGTCAACTGCTATCATCTGTCAGCAAACTTGGTAGGCACTATTCAAAAAGTAACTTTTGTGACATTCTCGCATTCGAGCAACGGTTTTCTTACAATCATGCCGGGTGGTCGCTTACCGGAAACAGAGAACAAAAGAATATATCAAATTTCTGGCCCATAAAGTGGTCGCGGTCGCTTAAAAAATTTAGGTAGTGGTCGCTTACGAGAGAATTTTTGAAACGGTGTTTCACTGAGAAACAAAAGGATTATTTGTTAAGTGGTCGCTTACGGAAGGTGGTCGCTATGAGAGAGTTGACTGTACTTCGATCAAGTACTGCGTCCTTGGAGAGTGATACTGAATAAAGACATAAAACTTTTAGAGTCGTCTTTAGTACTCTGAGAAAATTTTCGCGACGCTGGTTAGCTAGCCGCGATAGCTTCGAGCAGTCTCATACCTGTTTTTTTTTTTTCATTTTTTTGTTTGTAGGATTGAGAGAATGAGCGAGGAGAATCTTTCAATTTTACTCTTTCGCTCCCCACGCCTGGTTCTGTAGAAGAAAGATCGCTTGCGGTCTACTGATTTCTGCGCGAACGTTTTATACTGATCAGCTGATGATGTATCACACAAACTAGACTACGAGCAGTCTCTCTTTTTTCTTGGTCCGTCGAGCAAAACGCCCAAGACACGCAAATGACCTGGGGCCCGTTTCTCGAAAGTCCCGATAATTAACGGGCCCGGTAAGCCGTCTCCGTTTATATTAAAGATCGAGGTTTTAAAAGTTTTGCATCTAGCATGATAAAACTATCAGTTAGTGAAACAACATGAAGCAGTTTGCTAGCCAGGACCCTCGCTCTTATTCTTTATATTTCGAATTGAATATTTGATTTCGGGCCCGAAAAGTTACCGGGACTTTCGAGAAACGGGCCCCAGGCTCGTGACTGAAGGCGCGAGACGGGAGAGGCACTCGGGCTGCCGCCCTCGTTTCTCGCGTCTCGCTCAACGCTCGAGCGTATGCACTCCCCTTACTAAATCTGCCCCTTACTAAATCTGAAGAAAAAGAGAGACTGCTGGCAGTCTACACACAAACTACCCAGACTCGGGTAGTGCCTCTGACTGGCCGTGGCACGCGGAGAATTCGCTTCAACCAAGACACTACCCAGATCTAGGCGCTCTTCACCGCTATAAATTTCCAGTATGATAATACTCTGGACTATTCCATTTGCTTTCCAACTGCTCTAAAGGAATTCGAAAAAAACAAAAGTGTTTCTTAATTATGAAGTGTTATATGTAATCATTCAGTTGAGAGTACACGTTGTTGGCTTTGCCACTCGCTGTGAGTATTCTGCTGATATCGCCTGATATCACAAGAGAGTGCAGAGACTGTACGACAGGCGCTTTGAACTCATGAAGGATAGCCGAGCCGGAGCACAGGACATTTTGCGAGAAGCGCGACACGAGCGGCGGGGACCATCACCCGCTAATGTAAAGTCTTGTTCTTGCTTTTCTGGAAGAAAAAAGATAAGGAAAATGACATTGTTGGCCGACAAAGTTCTTTATTGTGCTATACCTGATTGTTCTCGACTTTGACCTCAAAAAACACGGAAATTATCGCATTTATTCGATCGATTGAGTTTAGTCAGAAACTCATAAGGGGTTGAAACGTGTAACTCGCGTTCAATGCTCGTGAATATTCACTTTTACCATATTTGGAAGCAGTTAGTGACAGATATCCATTTTCAACAAAATGGCTGCCGCGCGATCACCATGCATATGTTTTAAGACAAGAGTTCTGTACAGTACCGCAAATGATCCTGAGACCGCAAATGATCCCCAAAATGGACCGCAAATGATCCTCGACCGCAAGTGATCCCTAAAGTCGACCGCAAATGATCCCGTGAAAACTTGAGGAATGGAATGGATTGTATGGGACTGATTACAAAAAAGGACTGATTATAAAAAAGAATCCTTTTTCTCTCGCCTTTTAAAGAAAAAGGGAAGGAGGACGCTACATCTCAGGTCAATTTATACAAGGTGAAAAAAAAATTGAATAAATCTGAAAAGTATGGTATTAACCGTATACTTCTTGCTTTGTCGATTGTTTCAATTTTTTTTTAAGAATGTTTCGTCTTTTGAAAAATTTAAGACAGGTAGAACGTTAGGCCGAAAAAACTCTATTATTTTAACGCCTAGAAGCTCAACTTTTCTACTGAGGAATACAAAGCCGGGCACCCTCTACATAACAAGAGCTTTATTGACATTCTGATCTTTTTGAAAGCGTGAAATTAATCAGCCAGAATATTTAATTTTGATTTTTACGTGATAAACAGCAAGACATTTGTTCGTAACTTAGGTGCCCGTTACGAAACAAGACATGATTTAACATAAACACAAGACAAAATGCCTCCGAAAGTCGATGTCCACAGGTTTCGGTTTATTTCGAAATAGCAACTTTCTTACAGCTCATGAACGTGTTGTGGATAGTTATATTGGCGCTTTTATGTATATTCATTTGTTGTGCCTTTGCTGAAGGCAGTTACCAGGAATCTAAACCTGGTAATGACAAACACAAAGCCAGGTGAGCGGTAGTTATCGCGTGACAAAACATCGTAGCAAACCGTCACATTCACGGACTAAAAGAAAATCGCTTATGATTATTCGGATCCAGGAGGCACTTTGGAGAAAATTAAACAACCTAAAACCCTTATTTAGCGGCAATGAAGAGCTGACTGCATTTCAAGAGAGGTCAAAGGAATGCTCTTGCATCAAAGGGCAAATCATAACGACCAGAAACAACAATAATCGCAGAAAATGCATGTCATGACCTCTCAGTATGAAATAAGCGGCAAAAATCACAATTGCTTTGAATGATTTTTTCCATTTAGTTTTTAGTCATATATTTATTTGAGAAGCAAAATTTAGCTTTTAATCTGACTTACTGTAATAATAATAAAATCGACACGATGGTCCGATAACTTGAGTCCAAGTCATTCCTATTTTTCTTTCGGGATCATTTGCGGTCGACTTTGTGGATCACTTGCGATCGAGGATCATTTGCGGTCCATTTTGGGGATCATTTGCGGTCTCGGGATCATTTGCGGTTGGGGATCATTTGCGGTACTGTACATATTTTTATCTTTTTATCCCCTAAAAAGTTTTCATCTGTTCGGATTTCCTAGCTGAAAGTCTAGTGATCCGAAACTTATAGGGATAAAAACTTACCTTTTCGAAAATTTCAGCCAGAAAAAAGGCTCCCGAAAATTCTAGATGACCTTTTTAGCGTAAAAATCCGTTAAAAATGGGCAATTATACCATTTTTTAGATCCTCGAAAATCCTAGGAGAGGCAGGCAAGCAAGAAATTTTACAACAAATGTTCCGAAAATTCTAGATCCCAAATCGTCTTCCGCAAAGATATTTTCCAAAAATTGACGTTGGGTGCCCCTGTTTAGAGTCGTTTGATTGAGGCTGATTGAGTGAGCTGATAGAAGCAACCCATTCACCCTCGCCCACAAGTTACCATGGTAACATTAGGATCTCTGTCGGGAAGGTCTGGACTCCAGTTAGCACCCTCATTTGGCGTCGGTCGATGATATCATTCAGCAAATATAAACGAACATTCCTTGTAGCTGAATACTCGTTGAATTAGACGGTGAGAGAAGTTCCTATATTCATCCAAGACAGCAAAGATGATAGTGTATCTAGGGAGTATTCCTTGCTGGTTATTGGCGAGTGTTTTGATTGCTGCCTCATCACTACAGCAATCTGGTAAGCCTTGGAGCTTAAATTTGCGGAGATTTTAACTTCTAACAAAGTTGCTTTTGATGAAGAGGGAAAGGTATCATTCTTTTGTTGAAAGGAAAACCTTGATTTATATATTTTTTTGTGTTTTGGTGTTATTTTTAGAGGCCTTGACTTTCACTAGAAGGCCTGATAAACCGACAATCGTGGTCGAAGGAGTGAACAGCACAAATGTGGATCTCATATGGGAAATTCTTCCTGGCAGTGGCGAGGTTGTTCAAAACCTTTTCTTGATACGACAGAGGTTGGGGGATGTCAATCAAGTACAAATTGCATCGAGGAAATATACTAGTTCCTTCAATCTAGCGACCGATAGCTTCGCCAACGAGTACAGAGCGAACCTCCCAGCAACGTTGAGGTTGTTGAATGTAGATAACACCGAGGAATATGTTTACACCCTGCAAGTCAGCTACGACCTAAATAACAACGTACAACGGGATGAAGACCGTGTGACAGTTATCGTCCGCGGTAAGTCTAACAATTTTGCTTTCTTTCTCAGACGAATCTACAAATCTTTTACGTAGATTCACACCAACTTCTTTTCTCGTTTGTCAACCAATTTTAGGTGACCTTCATTTCTTCGCCTCTTAAGTTTTCTTGGCATTCCTTGTCCTTCTTTCTAAGTTAGCTTACTTCAGTGCTTACTTACTCTTGAAAGCATCAGCTTATTAATGCCAAGGTTTACTGAAGTATAAATGCTATGAAGATTGCATGTAAAACTTTCCCTTTCGAGAGGTCAGTACCTTGCCGCTTCCAGGCCTTATCCGCAGTTTATTAACTTTTATAGCATTTCTATGTTCAGTGGCTGTCGGGAAAAATTCGATCGAAGTGGATTCGTGGATACGCCGCCCGCAGTCACTACAGTTTTTACTATTACTTTATTCTATGTTGAACACGGTCTCCCAAAATTGATTTAACTGATAGTGTGTTTATATAAAGCTTGTATGTTTGTTGGTTACGAAGTTGATTTGAGAGTAGGTAGTGTAAAATCCACGCATAAAGGGACGTACCGTTTAAAATAGCATTCCATTCAGTATTTGGGCTGTTTGAAAATTACAGTTCTCTAGGGGTGTCTGGGGTGTCCCTGAATGAAATACTCGACATTGTGTAATGCAAAACAACGTTGTTTACCACAGTCCTCTTGTTGTAATCGATAGAGTGGGAAAACGATATTTGTCTTGTTGTTCTGTTTTTGAGACCTCTTGCGAGGCTTCCACAAACCACATTTTAGGGTTTCCTGTGCGCCATTTTAAAAGACTTCCAATATAAACCTCGTTTAGTCGTAACCTTCAGAATCACGCTAGCCTTTTTTGTCAACATCAAGTGTTGGAAGTTCATATAAACCCAGTAGTTTAAATTCTTGTTTGCCTCTTTAAGGTTACATGGAAGCAGATAGATCAAAAGGAATGGTAGTTTTTACTTCATAAATGTGTAGTCGTGAATTGATTTACATAAATCTTCACACCCATATTGTTAGTCACTGTATAATCGAGAGACTGCCGTGTCATGTTCAATTGTGTTTAAAATTTGAATGTCAAAAGAAATGGTTTAATGCATGCAAAAGTACTAAGTATATAAATACTATTTTGGTGAACTTTTGCCGATGAGTGTTTTAAGCTACTTAATCGTTAAGCAGTTTTTAATTTTAAAGAGTATTTCATCGTAGAATTCGCCAGTTGTATTTTAATTCGTTCTCTTAAGACAATAATTAACGGATCGTACATGTAGCTTTAATATGAGGAAAAAATTTCAAATGTTGAGCTCCTTTTGTTAACCCAAACAATGGCAGCTTAATTTCATTAACGTTTTGCCTTTTTACTGGCTTTTTACATGCAATCAAGGATTATTTGGGTTTTTTTCTTAATTTTGTTTACTGAAGATAATAAAAACAGTTTGGATTGTAATGAGATATGTTGCTTTTAACCTTGACCAACCAACGTTCAAATTCTTGAATTTCTGGCGTGTATTTAATCATGTTCTGTAAGCATGCAAAAGCTGTAGATAACAACATGTAAGTGATGTTTAGGCACAGTTACACAGCAAAAGTGCATCTGCTCGTTGCTAAAATTATTTCTAACTCCCGTAGATCTTAGATTTATGTACACACGTGAAGGAAGAACATGAAGATAAGGATAAGTTGGAAAAAGTATTATTTTTGAGTTGAAGAAGAAACGATGTAAGAATAAATTGTTCTTTACTAAATTACAGAAAGGAAATACAGGTGTTGGCAAAATTCCTGCAATGTGGACAATTTTGAAATTTATTCACGTAGAAGTACTAACTGATGAAAATATCTGCCTTAGGATGGAAGAAAAAATTGCAATTACCAGGAACGTGTTCTATTAGAAAACAAAGTAATTTTACAAATCTGGTAATCTAGGGGTAATCTGTTCATTATACTTCTATTTTGATGAGCTGTCAATTTTCAAATGAACCGAACCATGAAATATCAAGGGGCATTTTCCAGAATTGTGGGGTTTTTTGGGCAAATAAATGTTTCCTCTTCTCCTCTCCGCCTCCCCCTCCCCCTTCCACCCTTGTTTTTTTGCTTCCGCTCTAACTTTCACGCAATAACTAGATTGGATACGTGGGGTTTGCAGGCTATTTTTTTCCCAAAAGTAAATCTTGAGGTCTTCTTGTGCCTAAATGTTTAATTATGGTCATGTGATTTATTGCATGACTAAAAATTGAACGTGTAGGAGATAAATTAATGAATTGGTAGCAAATTTTCTTTTGTTTGAGGCTAAACACCTGTAAAATTGGCACTTCTGATAGAGGGTAAATATACCCTACTTTCTGCATTATTATGGAATAAATGTTTGCCAAAATTATAGCCAGTAAATCATTTTCCACAGGTATAAACCCATTAGACCCAGGCCTTAAACTACTTGAGTAGTGGCTTAATTTGCATCAGGATGGCAAAATGTTTGTGTGACAAACATGGCAGGGTATGGAATTGTTAGTTTTTCCCTTTGATTTGATTAAGAGGCCCCGATTGGCATGGGGAACCTGTTGTGTTGCGGCAATGGCATAATTTTTACCCCCTACTCTAATTAATTACGTTTTGCCGTTTCATTTCTCATTTTACCAATTATGTACATGTACAGCTATATATGTCTTGCTTTTTTTAGCGTATTACATAACCTGATTTTTGCCTCCAATGTATACAGATAATTATTTCAAACTGTATATATTTTTTAATCCAGATTTTGATTTTGTAAATACACTGAAGAAGCTATATAATATGTTACATAACAATTATTCACCTCAGTGTCGGTGGCTAGTGGTGGATATTTACCTCGTGGATATTTTCCACCACTAGCCACCTCCACTTCGGTGAATAATAATTGTTTTACTATATACTAAGACAGTGAGATAATTGAGCACAAAATTGACGATTTTTAACTCAGTTACTGTTGCCAACGATAACAATTTTGGCGCACAATGACCAAACGGTCGTCACGTTTTCTTGGTAACAAATAAAACTTTTGAAGGCTTTTGTTTAGTTCTTTCGTCAAAAGGAGTTGTGAATTCTCTTTGTATTGTAAAACCATTCTTTAAAGAAGTAAGCTTTTAATATTTATGAACAATTCCGCTAAATAAAGTAGCGCAAGACTTAAGCTGAATTTGCATTTTGTGTACAAAGAAACTTTTTCACCAGTTTCATTGATAAATTCAAGGCAAACAGACAAAGCTTTACCTGTTAAAACTTCCAAACCGAATTTCGCCACCTTCATCGTGTATTTCAGGAACATCTTGTTTGATTATTTGTGAAATTTCTTTGTTTCTTACAGCAACAAACCGGGAAGCCATTTTGCCCATAAATTACACAAGTTTGGGGTCGCTCGCTCAGAGGAACTGGAGCTGAATTAGTGAATAGTGCACGATATTCCGAGATTAAGCAGCCAATCAGAGCATGCGAAAAACACTATGCACTGTTTTAGTAGTCTGCTACACAGCCGTTTTTGGCTGTCGTAATGCAACGCTCAACTAGAGTGGTGTTGTTGTAGTCAAGTCCTATTCAAAATTTATGAGATAAGCAGCAGCAGCGAGCAAGTCGAGCAACTGTGACGCACTACATAAATGTGCTTATAAAGTTGCCAGGTATAGTTTCGGGAAATCGCTCATCGGTAATTTTATAAGATTGCTTTTGTTTGAATCAGTACCGCAACACAATAAGCACGGCATCCGGCACACGAAAATTCATCATACATATGCATGTTAAAAAAGAGCCAACTGATCCTGGTAAGAGTGTTGTAGGCCTATCAAATTTTTTTTTCTCTTTGAACTTTGTTAACCGCTTTAAACAAACCTTTCTGCAAATTAACCTTTTCATTTCTTGCAGACACATAGCCCGTCCAATTTATCATTCAATGGACCTTTTGCGTCCAACAGTTTTTTTTCGGCCAAAATCTCCAAAGTAGCTATTGTAGAAACTAAGAGTGCAACTATTGATTTTTTTTCTTCTCCTCCTTTCCTTCTCCTCGCTCTTTCTTTTTCTCCTTTCCTTTTCTTTCATTACTATGATTTTGGAGCTTCTCGGGCTTAAGAAACATACCTTTTGACGCTTTTTCACTCAAATGACTGCAAATTTTGTTAAGTTGGTTTTCAAAAAATTGGCTAGATATATATTTAAGCAGTAGAAAACGTTTTCCGTGCTTGCATAGCCTGATATAAAGACGAGAGGTGTTGGGAGAATTCAAGACAGTTATGCAAAGCCAAGGGTTTGCATAACTGTCGAGAATTCTCCCAACCCCTCAAGTGTTTATATCAGGCTATGCAAATACAGGAAAAAAGTTTTTATTGCTTTTATAAAATAACTTTCCTGAGAAAAAAGCAAAACTCTTTGTTTAGGGTAGTAATTGAAAGAGAAATTCTTACCAGTTGTAAAGTCTTGTACACGAAGCTTGTACGCGTACTCAGTTCTTGTTTTGAAATAAAGTTGCTTTCCAAAAATACAATGAAACCTGTATTAAGTGGACACCCTCTGGGAATGGTGAAGTGTCTGCTTAATACAGGGTGTCCGCCTAATACAGGTTTCGATAGATAACGTCAGATGAGGTGTCAAATGCCATTCAAATGAACAGTGGAGACGTTTAGAATACTCCCAGAGACTATGACGATATCCGTTTGCATTAATGCCGTTATTAATGAAAGAGGACCACTTGATCATAGTACCATAAACATATACTGCAACTCAACCGGCACTCCACGAATCATAACAAATCATAACTATGCTACTAACTGAGTACAGACAATCATTAATTTCACAATCATAGGCATGATGCAATGTGTACACTTAGAATCATTTCTGGAGTCATAACATTATTTTAAGAGAACACATAACAGCATCTCTAGAATCATAACATGATTTTATGTGTACACTTAGAACCATTTCTGGAATCATAACCTTATTAATTTTTATGTGTAGACATAACATTATCTCTGAAATCATAACTTGATTTTATGTGTATACAAAACATCATCTCTGGAATTATAGCCTGATTTTATGTGTACACATTACATCATCTCTAGAATCATAACCTGATTTTATGTGTAAACATAACACCAATGGAATCATAACCTGATTTTTTGAGTACACACAACATCATATCTAGACTCATAACCTGATTTTTTGTGTAAACATTACATCATCTCTAGAATCATAACTTGATTTTATGTGTATACAAAAAAATTAAAAATCATCTCTGGAATCAGCAGCTGATTTATAATAAATATGGCAAAGTCAAGACCCTTTGAATTTCAGGGGGCATTGAA
The DNA here is from genome assembly GCF_958299795.1 of Porites lutea. Taxonomy (NCBI): domain Eukaryota; kingdom Metazoa; phylum Cnidaria; class Anthozoa; order Scleractinia; family Poritidae; genus Porites; species Porites lutea. The sequence continues at coordinate 20,231,746 of NC_133210.1, read as the reverse complement.
AGTACTTGAAATTGATTTTTGGTTCTTGAAAATCCTTCATTTTGATGCTTTTACGTGTGAATGTGCCAAGCTTTAAAGTTGCAATGTGACTGTATATTGCTGTTCTTCTGGTAAGCAAAAAAGTTCATTAACTGGTCTTTCAAGTTGTCATTGTTGCATTTACAGTACATGCATGAACAACTAACAGCAACACACCACCTCTCAATAGCTCCTACATTATAGTTCTACATGTCTTTACTAACAGAAAACAAACCGTAACTGGCCAGTTTAATCTGTATGTTATTAATGATAATTATAATTTGTGCTTTCATGATATGTAACAGAGATGCTAGCCTCTGGAAATCCAAAATTTTGTTCACGACATTGTAAGCACTAGTTACTGCTTCCTTTGGGGAGAAAAGTAGCTGACTTCTTTGAGCAAAATAACCAAAGTGTTTTGTCAGTCATCGATGCTTATTGAAACCCCCTGGGTTAGGTAGATTAAGGAGGATGTTTCAGCCTGAGCTGGTAGGTTCACCCACCAAGATGTGCCTAATTCTTCATACAAAGCCAAACCTAATAAATAAATATTGTTAATAAGGCACTGGCCATGAACTTTTGCCTCCATGAATGCAATGACAAAATTAATGATCTCAACAATCAAAAACGTGTAAAATGCCACCAGAAACTGTACAGTGTGTACTATGAAATTTAAGATTAGAGGCATTTTTGTATTGTGGGAAAAATTTGGGGTATGTTCCAAAGTAAAGCATTGAAAGACTCAAAAGTTGATTTTACGGGAGATTTGGGAGACTTCAGGATAATCTGGAAGTGTTGGCATTTTTATAATGGAATGGAATTAACAGGGGTTTTTTTGTTTGTTTTTTTTTTACAATATTATTCCCAATTCGTCGCACTTTCCCAGCTGTTACATTTGCCTCGCTAATAATTTAACTCATTTTAAACACTTTGATAACAAATACTGCTTGTGAGATGTTTTGTCACATGCCTGTTGAATTCAGCACCTCACACTAAAACATGTTATAAAACAGGGTTTTAATGTACTTAGATACATTGTACAGACTGAGTTATATACATGTAAGTATCTTCATTTGTACCAACAGGCACCAACGGGTGTAATACTGTTAATTTATGTTTCAGTGCCTCCAAGAATAACTGAGATTCCTGTAAGGCAGTCAAGTGCAACTGTTGGAACAAATTTGACACTGACATGCAATGCATCTGGTGACCCCACCCCCAATGTCAATTGGACTAAAGAGGGTGAAACAGCAGCAGAGTTTAATGTCTCTGGTCACAAGCTTCATCTTGTTAATGTAAAAAGAGAAAATTTTGGATCGTACAAGTGTACTGCTGATAATGGATATGGTACTCCTGCTACAAGCCTTGCAGTTGTTAATGTAGAGTGTAAGTTTTATACTTTAATTTTGTCACTTCTCAAAGACAAAAAAACACAACAGTATATTGAATTCCGTAATTCTCACTTACACCAATTCATGCAACATTTATCTTATTTGAAATTTGCGATAAAAATTTTTCAAAGTGAAACAGAGTCACAGTTCATTCACTTGTCTCTGGGCAGACTCTCAACAAGGAAAACAAGGAAACACTTTTTTTTAAAAATAGAATTATTTCATGTAGTCATTTGTAACAGAAGCTCATATACATCATGTATTGTATTAATTTTTGTGAAGAAATTTTCTACTTTAATAATAAGTGCTGATAACACAATTCTTCGAATATTAGAACGGAAAGCTCCTACCACATAAGTCATGTTAAAATAGAGGTGAATCAAGCAGTACTGTTTTAGATGTAGTTTCCCAGATTTGATGGGAATACTTGAAGTTGTCAATACATGTATATTGTTTACAATCTAATCTGCATCTTCATGATGACCGGACATTATAGCCAAATCCGTTTTATTGCGCTGCGCATTTTGCAAACTTTGAAGGAATTTTGGGTTTTTCTGTTACGTCAATCATCTTAGCGGACCTCTTAGAAAACATGTGTTTACTTGTGATTGGTGCATTTCGGTCCACTTTGTTTGCTTCTGTGTTTCAAGGTTTGCTGCTTGTGATCACCCTGTTTCTCATTGTTTCGGACAATGATCAACTAGTTTTCTTCAAAGCCTTTTTGTGTTCTTTCTTATTCTTTTCTCTTGCAAGAATAAAGCAATGTCTGCCTCCTGTCCTCAACAAAAATTCCACTTATCATCGCTACTTCCTTCGCTATTCTTGAGCAGTTTAGGGTCATTCTCAATTATTTTGTTTTTGCGGGCCAAGCTGGGCTAGTGCATTGCATTGTGATTTGTATTAACTCCACCCCCACTCAAATGATTGACGGAACAGAAAAACCCATTTGAAGTTTGCAAACCCGCAGCCCGATACAACAAATTTGGGTATAATTTCTTTTCTATGTGTATGTTTATTTTCTCTTTTTCTACTGCCTTTTTTTTTTCGATCTGGCAGTTTTTTTTCTTTTTTTTGCATCAGTATCATGCCAGAAACATGTAAGACATTCGCTGGCTCACCAAGCACCATTGTTAATGATGACTATTTTCCTTTTTAGTGTAAACTGTAGATCAGTGCTTTTCTGTGTTTTGACTGTTTTCAATGCAGGTCCTAGTCAGTGTGATAGCAGAGAAGTTGGGATTACTATAACTGACAACCAGTGGCCTTGGAATGCGGTTTATGAGAACAGAGCATCCATTGAGTTTAAGATGTTACAATCTAACTTAACATCAGCGGTAAGTTTATTTAACTATTCTACTCTTATTGACTTCAGGGCATCTGATAGGGTGTTGCAAAGAAATATGCAGCAATTTTAGGACATAGCAAGAATCGGGCTGCCATGGGGCGCTTTTTTTTCCTGAGAGGCAGCTTTACACACTCAGGCTACCATAAAACCTTGTTGCTGATCATTGCATGACACTGTAATAGAATCTCATGTGAGAGTGAAACAATGTACCCTTTTGGAAGACTTTCGTAACAAGATAAATGAGTACCATTTTAAAGTCAGGGCTGTAAAGTAACTTTTAAATTCCACCATTATGAATAAAAATAGGCAAGTTAGCCAACCTGGAAATTTCAAAAACTGTTGTTCTACGGGTCATAAAACATGTGAATCCTCCTATATGGCACATTGTAACACCTCATTTTGACACAATAAACAGATTTTTCTGGAAATGGGCGTTGTAGTGTGTGGATTATGGTATTTGAAAAGACAGTTAACTACAGTCTCTCCCCTACATGTATCTTCGCACCTTTCTTTCCTCATTTGTTTTTTACTGTTCGCCCGCCTTTTTCTTTCATCTGCACTGACCGAGAGCCTGGCACAGGCTAATAGGAGAAGGTTAGATGTACAGCTTCCCAGAAATGTGAACTGATCCAAAAATTAAGTACCGTACGATAGTTGTATCACGGTCATACAAGAAGACTGTGTTCCGACTCAAACCTTTTGAACTTACATGTGCATCAGGTGTCTGGCCAAAATGGACTTACAGCTGACTTACAGCAAATTTTGTGGATTTAAAGCAAATTGTTATACTTATTTTGATCCTAAATAATGTATTTCCAATAATACATTTCCATGCTGGATCCACCTCTGGGCTGTAATGGGTTAATGGGAGGGTTAATGTGCGTCCCTATCAAAATTACGTTGCAGCAACTCTCAGATCTTACGTATTTATATTTTTTCTGTTGAATCACTTACATTGAATAACATACATTGTGTCTACAATGATGTAAGTTATGCGTGTACAGTAATACTGCACTTGCTATGATTAGATTGCAGGTGTTTACACCAGAAATCCTAACAAGAGGTTTTATGGACAGTCAATTCGATTATTCAGGTACAGTCTGATTGGAATAATAATAATAATAATAATAATAATAATAATAATAATAATAATAATAATAGTAATAATAATAATAATAATAATAATAATAATAATAATAATAATAATAATAATAATAATAACTAGTAATAACTGCAAATTAGGGGAGTGCGTCCGATGTGGAGGGGGGGTAGGGTGGTGGGTAGTGAATGATAGTGGGAAGGGGGCGCAAAACCTGATGGGCTTATAATATTAAGAAATCAAAATCAAACACTTTTATCAATACGAATATCAGCAGCTAGCTTTATCAGTGTTATTGTTACAATTACTTTACAATTCGTTACTATTTCATTTTTGCTCAAAAACGTAAGAGCGTATTGTACTTTTTACATTTTCTTGGCTAAACCTCTAAGTATCGAGTATTACTTTAAACCCTTGTTGCCTGACACTAGGCTAACACGACTCACCTCATTCAACGCACCCGGAATTAGTGAGATGAAAAGGTCAGCGTTTCACTGTTCAACTTTTTGTATATTTTTCAAAAATGATGACAAGCAAAAGCAAATACAAAGCTGTAAATAGTTTTTAAAAGCGAAAAGATGTAATTTGTAATAGAATTAAGTATGGTCGATCTAAGCTGATCTTGCTTGAATCCATAAAAACAAATACAGTGTGCAGAACGCATTGTTAACATAATATCCACATATCCGATTATCTTAGAATGGAAATTTTCCTATACAGTGTATAAAAAAAAAAACTTAATTGAAAACTGCGAGAAAAACTGTAAACAAACCTGTCGTAAACAGAAAATCGCCAACGTTTCATCTGTGAACGAGTGTCACAAAATAGATACGAGCTCCCGGGTGAGAAAAACTGAACACATGAGATCGAGGCAAAATGTGCCAGGCCGGTTCAAGATGGCGTCCAAACCGTGAAATCGCATGGCACACAGAACGGTTAAT
>NC_133210.1:20211952-20216952 GCF_958299795.1 Porites lutea | reverse complement strand
AGAAATAAATTTTCAACGCTACTTAAAGGTGTCTGTTTTAATCGAAAGTAATAATTTACATTTACAGTGTATGTTTGCTTAATATTTTAGACAAGGCAGCATTGTAGCCCATGTTCGGCTGGTTTTTCAATCTGGAGACAGTGATCCATTGCAGCCTCTGCGTGATGTTGTAGAAGACGGAAGGCTCGGCCCATTTAATGTTGGCAGCGAGTTGACTTTGGATCCAAGTATGTACCCAAGGTATTGGATGAGGCTGAGTATGATCTAAAGAATTATGCAGATCGAGGAGGATGTTATTCTTCTGATCATACGGAAGCCGAATCCAGTTATTGTTTTATCATTCTTTTAAATTAATTCTTACTTTAAGACATGCTTACCTCAATTGATGTTAAATTCCTGTCTTGATTTGTCTGTTCCTCGGCAAATTCAGGATATTTAACAATTATTATATGGCAAAGCCAGTCTTAGGCAAATCCGTGCGCTCTGATTGGTTTTTCTGTCGGGATTTTGCAGTACGCAAGCCGTGTATTTTTGTTTTGGAGCAAAGCCTGAAAATTCAAAAATTGCAACCAAAACAGCGAAAAAAATGTGAATATTGTCATTCTTCACAGCCAAACTACCAGAAAAAGCTAAAAAGATTGAAATTTTACCGAGATTTGAAAGATGGATGAAGAAGACGAACATTCTCCGAGCGAGTTTTGTTATCCTGAAAATCTGGAAACGTGTGATACAGAAACCGAAACGTGCATCACCGATAGCCAGGAGGCCATAGACGATTTTATCAACCAACAGAAAAGTGCAAACACAAACAAGAAGACGGTTACTCATATGAACACTCTTCTCCGCTACATTGAAGCTAATGGTGTGAAAAATGAGAAAATTGAAAGCTTTCCTACGTCCGAGCTTGACCACCTTTTGGCGAATTTTTTTTTGAGCGCACGCAGGAAAAACGGAGAAGAATACGAGCCAGCAACAGTTTCCAGTTTTCAGCGCAGTACACAGCGATACGTAAGTGAAACGAAATATCCATTTGACATACTCAAGGACAATGAGTTTGAAAAATCCAGAAAAGTCCTTGCAGCGAAGCCAAAGTCACTTGTTCACGAGCACAGCAAAGGAAACAAACTTTAAGCTGCTCAGGCCATCGACGAAGACGATGAGGATGCCCTTTTTGAAACAGGAGAATTCGGCGACTCTAATCCAGTTGCGCTTCAAAGAACTGTGTGGTGGTTATCCCTACGCTTCGGTTTCCGAGCAAGAGACGAAAGTCGTAAGTTACGCTGCGGTGACGTTGAGCTTGAACAGCAGAATGACGGCCAAGAAGTCTTGGTTTGGTTGGCCGAGCTATGCATGAAGACCCGACATGGTCAGGCGAGAGGACACCAAAGTGCATTCCAACCAAAGGTTTTTGCCACCAATACAGCGAGATGGCCTGTCAGTTTTTACAAAAAATTCCGCAGTCACCGGCCAGTTGAAATGAGCGCATCAGAATCACCCTTTTACTTGGCGGTCCGGAATAATCGACGCTCAAATGAAGAAGTTTGGTATATGAAGGCACCCCTCGAAAAAAAATGAAATAGGAAAGTTTCTGTCCACTGCAGCAAAGAATGCTGGCCGTCACAGAGAAGTGGAAAAAGTAACCAATCATTCTGTCAGGAAAACCTCTACTTCGAGGCTCCTTGATGCTGATGTTCCAGAGAACTTTGTAGCCCAACTGAGTGGCCACAAAAGCACCGAGAGTTTACAGTCCTACAAGTCCGCCTGTGCTAAACACCAAAAGAGGCAGTCCTTGACCCTCAGCAGAGCTGACCTTTCTGGATCCAGAGATGAAGGTTTATTAAGTGTCCATAATCAAGGGTTACTTTGGAGTAGTAACTGGCTTGATCTCAGGAGCGACAGCAGAGCTAGCCGTTATGGAAGGTTTAATTTGGTATGTCCTTTTTATAATAGAGAAACGGAAGGGGGACGTACTTTTAAAGTTCGTGGAGCTAAGCTATGGAATAAGATTCCTCTTGATATGCGAAAGAAGGACACCGCTGGCGCGTTTAAGAATGTTCTTAAGAAGTATTTTTTAGCCTAGTCCTTGTGTGTAGATATGTTTTCATATTTTTAAATTCTAATGTACAAATCACCTTTTCTTTTCTTATAGTATTTTCAAATTCGCTTTGTTTATCTTAATAGTTTTTAATATCGTAAATTTAGGATTGTATCTTGTAGTATTTTTAAATTTTAATTCGTCGTGTATTAGTTCTAAATATTTTAATTACGATTGAGGGCCACTAGTTCATCAGTGTTTACTGTCATGTGTTACCCTCATTGAATAAAGTTGCTACCTACCTACCTACCTACCTATCACAGACATCGCCGTAAGTTCGACCACAAATTCAGTGACTGATCAGTCAAGCGATCCGCTACTGTCTTTCACCGCTCCAGTTTTTACAGGTGCAAACATAGGATCCATCAGCGCGTGCATATTCAAATATTTCATGGTAATGTGAAAATTGTCCAGAATGAAAGGAAGCGTCGAACTGTTATCGACAGCGATGAGGAAGATTGACTTTGAATCTATTTTCTGTCAACTTTGTCCAGTTTTGAATTAATTTTCACTACTTCAAAGTTAGACTTTCACTTGACACTGACTTGATCCATATTTTGTGATCGAAAAAATATTGTTTGATGGCCAAAAAACCCTTACTCGAATTTAAGAATCAACAATTGCTTTTGTCAGATTCCGTTACAAAGCGTTTTTAGACGATTTCATATTCAATAAATTTGTTTTTCGAACTCGTGGTAGCTTGCTTTTGTCTGAGTTGCTCGCGTCATCAAGAATGCGTCACGGCGGAAGCCCTTTAAGTGCAAGCCACCGGAATGCATTTTACCACAGGCGGACCATCCGAACTGTTCGAGGGATCGTGATGTCGCGCGCGACTTCTGATCCCATACATTTACTGTATTTCTTAACGCCCGCACTTGGCTTGATTCAAGTGATCGGTAGAAATGCTTCATAAAACACAGAATTTTGCACCTTTTGATCCCAAATGTTGATATAATGTAAGAAAAATGAATCAAGATAACTTACCGCATGTTTTTAGTGTCGTGCCTGCGATTTTGTGGCCTTTTCAGTCGCTTGAAACTGACACCCCCGACTATTACATTTTAATATGTAGCTGATTGTAGTTTGGCATCTTCGTGAGAGACTAGCCTGTATCGCATTTTATACAGCATAGATAGGCGTGCTATTGTTCGTCTACTTTCTAGTGTTATCCATTTCAGGGTTGAAAGCATTTCCTTTACACTATCTTTGCGGTCGAAGCAAAGTTTTCACACTTTTGTGTTTCTCCAAGTCATTATGAATAAGCTGTAACTTTGAGAGAAATTTTCAGTCTTAAAATTTCTCAATGTGTTAGTGAATTATAACAAGTGCGAAAAACTTTTAGCGTATAAAAGTATTATAGTTTTAGAATTTCCTTGTGTCCTGTGAGATGTATATGGTTATCCGTCAGTGCTATCAAATTGTAACTTTACTAGGGATACTGGGGACTTAAGAACAACATTCTATTGTTCATGAAACGGTTGGGATCATTTTTCAAGAAATAACGTCGTGATTCATTTTCTTGTTATTTTAAGCTACCCCTCCACCTACCACACCCACAACAGGAACAACAACTGGAACACAAGAAGAACCTGGTGTAGGTGCACGTGGTTCATCAGGGCTTTCAGATGCTGCAATGTGGGGAATCATAGGAGCGTGCATTGCAGTTGTTCTTATTGTTGTCGTCATCCTCATTGTATGCTGTTGCGTTAAAAAGAGAAAGGGCGGTGCAGGAAAGGGTAAGCCAGAATTTCCCTGTATCCTAGGTTTGTAGACAGAAGGTTACAAAAAAAAAGTTCATTGATTCCCGCAGAAAATGGGAAGAAAATTGATAGATTTACAATTAATGTTTTTCAATCTGATAAAACTCAAATTGCACTGTTCGGGATTTTTTTTCGGAGGGAGAGTGGCGGGGGCTTTTTAACATTGTGATGCATGCTGGGTGAAAAATGTGTCTTGCAAAACAGTCTTCTACTCGCCAACTCAGTCAATGTTGTTGACGTCTACTCAGCCAAGTAAACTATAATTTTTCTTTTAACAGAAAGGCCAATGTACTCGGAAGCAGATGGATATCGCATGTAAGTCACTGCGTTTATCTGAATCACCCAGTATAACCCTGTCATAAACTTTCCATAATGATTATGTGAATGTAGTTTTCTTCACTGAATTTTAAAGTGTTTTTTAAATGAGGATTCAACAGGCGAGCACGATTGGTCGGTGGTTTATTTCTTCGGATTCATCGTCGCCTTTTATGGAAAGATCTCGACTTCGATATCTATTCACAATAGACTTGGAAGAATCCATTAAAGAGACTATGTCACATATTGCTGTTTTTGGTCGAGTTTTGCAAGTTCTAATCCTAGTCCATTGTCCTTCCTTGCCATCCATAGTAATAGACGACAGGAATACTTTCAATGCCTATATTTATACAGTCCAAGATAATAGAATTGGACCTTTTTTTTAAATTCAATTAATGCTAATGCACATTTGAGTTTTAAAATGATAGCAAATAGCATGAGGTGGCCCCTCTTTAAAAGTGTAGACGCCATGCAGTCTGCCTTTTCTCAGAACATCCGTCCAGTTCTTATCCCAGCTAGCGCGATTGTAAATAACGACGTCACAATAAGGAATTAGGAGACATTCCCAAGAAAAGGCGTTTACCTTTGTTTATGTTCTATTTATAGATCGGCTCAAATTAATTGATTAATAAAATTATCTGGACAGCTTCGTTCTTCCCAGACAGAACAAAATAGCCAGCAGTCTCTTATTTTTTCTTCTTGGGCTTACGCCCTCGTTTATCGCTGCTCACGGCTTCGCCGCTCGCCCCTCGCGTGTACTAAGTAGGCTGATTTAGCAACAGAACGGGAACGTCATTTGACGACGGGAAAGCGCGCGGAAAGGACTAAAT
>NC_133210.1:20094452-20206952 GCF_958299795.1 Porites lutea | reverse complement strand
GTTTGCGAGCAAGCGTTTTCTTCTTTCCCCTCCCCCTCCCTTATCATTCCTTGTTGTTTTTTTTTTTTTTTGCTCTCGTCCCACCTTTTCTCGACGAACTCGCGCGGAAACGCTTGCTACACAGGCTAGATGTCGATGAATCCTTTGTTCATGCCTTTTCAACTTTGCAGACTTAGCCTTCAGTCTTTGGTAAAGTTCTTAAATTACAACCATTTGTCCTTTCTATTTGATGTTATACTTCCTCTCCAACTTGGTGTATTTTCCCTTCCTTTTAAGTTTCCCTTGTATCCTTCCTTTCCAGGATGTTGACGTGCCTCCGTAACTCTGCAATAGAGTCTTTGATTCTCCTTTTCTACCGCGGTTCTTTGCTTCCTTTTCCCTCGCAACCACCCATTTTGTACGTGACGTAAACAAAACCTGGACAAAATAATCGCTACAGCGTCACAGCGAAAGGAAAGTAACATGTACCTTAATGACATCGCGCTCAGACTTATTTATTTCAATTAACCAACGCTGACAAAAGGTGGTGAATCAATTGTACAGACACATCCTTGACTGATTCAGAAATCTCTGACAATCGCTCGTTAATAATTCTAGTATCGTCACAACAATCATCTGAAATATTATGAACCTTGGGCAGACCGAGCGTGAAATAAATAGTTACAGCAGTAAATTCGGATGATAGTCAAGATGACATTTCCGCTACGACGCTTCAACTCATCTCACAAAAAAACTGTGGAAATTAAAACCTTGAAAAGAACATGTATTTAAAGAAATATAAGAACAAATACAGTATAAAATGTTTTCGATCTGATCAAAGTTCTTTCTGAACCAAGAAGCAACCACGCATGGGAAATCAGTTACCACACGTCCTAGCTTTCAAAGATAAAGGATATCTACTAAAAAATATCTAAAGCAGCACACGAAAAACTATCGAAGAGTTCTCCAAACCATACTTTCCTGCCAGGAACCAGAAAGGAACAGAAGCAACAAACGGCATGACACGTCTACTGTCATTAGGACATTTATCGTTTCGAATATGATCAAAACAACTAGGTGTGATAACTCATCGACTCCGCAGGCAAATAGATGAAAAATGTCCTCTAATCTTCTCTTCTTCTATAAATCCTCTTGATACTTATTTCGTCAATCAGTCCCACAATCCTGGCAAATTAACTTTCGTAAACGCGTTGTTCTGAGAAAAAAGGACGGCTATACACAAGCCACGTCGGCCTTCCAATTTTGACTCGTAAACATATCCACCGCGCACGATCTTGCGAGTTAGTTCCTTGATTTTAAGAGCTAAACCGTGATTGGCTAAAAAGGTTTTACGTCACGGAAATCGTTTTGCCGCTCGGGTTCGCAGACGCTATTTTTTCGGAGGGAGAGAAGCGACGACCGGAAATGCGTCTTCTGTTCGCCGGCTAAGACAGCATGCATTCTCTGTCTATATCCTCTGACTTGTCTGGCTCTTTCATCAACTGGTTTACTCAGATAGTAGCACTCCATTACAGCAATATTCATATCTCTGCTCTATTTCGTTCTAGCAGTAGCTGGATGATGACCGGGTCCACCCTGCCCTACAGTGGGTCACCTGCCGGGGGAGGCAGTTTCACCAGTTTCCCCGGTTCCACTCCCATTCACGCCGTTCATGGATGAATCATCATCTGTCATCTTCACTCATTATGAGGGTGGTACTTTTAAGGTGCAACCAGCACCAGTGTTTTTATCGAGACACTAAGGGCTGTCGACCAAAACTGAAGGGTTCCCCCCTACCCTGTATTGTTACCCCAACGAGGGTGGCAAGGAGTTGCGGGCACTTGCCAAAGGTGCCACCCTAGACTCTGGTGGGCGGGAGCGTCCAATTTCCCGTGGTAGGCTGAGGCACCAACCTGTCCTACGCCAGTGCCCATTGTTGTTGTTGTTGTTGTTGTTGTTGTTATTATTATTATTATTATTATTATTATTATTATTATTATTATTATTATTCCATCGCGAAGAGGAATGACACAAATTTTAGCAATTTAACAGCCATCTCGTGCCGTAAAGGAGATGCGTAACCTCTGTTTATCCTCTGTATACTCTTATTTTCCCATAGGATGACCATCCACCACCAATCAACTACGCGGAATTATCTCATGATAAGTCCTCCAATAAAACTCCGCCGCCGAGGTACAGCACAGAGTATAGTGAGGTGTCAACAGAAAAACGACAGGGTGAAGGTGGCGGCTTCGAGTTGTGGTGTTAGGTTCTTTTGCTTGACTTCTCGCCTATGTAGCTATTATCTGTTTTGTCATGCAATACGCTTCTTCTGAGAGGAGCGGTGCGTGACGAGACAACTTAAGGCTGTGTAGGAGAATAGATGTTAACATGTCTCCTTTCTTCTTTTTGATTGTATCAGCCGAGTAAGCTCGTGTTGCCTTACACTAATGAATTCAATAGGAGCCACTCAGCATTAAATGGACCAGTCATAGCTAACAGTTTGTTAGCCAATCAAAAACGAGAACAGGTCTTTGATTTCAAATGTTGGTGGCCTCGGTAGAGTTGGGTCTATATGACAACAGTTTAGTGCATTTTGTTCTTAATTTAACTAAAAATTAAATGAGTAGTTAAATAAATAACTATTTCTTTCCACGCAGGCTAAGTTTTGCCAGGTACCTGCCACAACTTTTGTGACGCGAAAGAACTCTAAATGGCAAAATTACAGCTTTGTGATAAACGAGTAACTCAAATTTGCAAACAACAGAGATGAACTTTTTGTAAACCCTAATAAGGCCTTATTTCAATCAGAATTGTAATCTTTACTTTTGTTCATTCCTGCCTCGTCTTCTATTTGCTTTATTTCAAATTGGCGTTGGCGAAGTTGCATGCGTGGCATAGCTCTTGTAATTCAGTTGAAGCAATGTTGCACTGTCTTGACCTTAGAAATAGGATTGATACAATTCTGGGAAGATTATTTTTCTTCGCACAGTTTGCAGGTTTGACTTCTATACTCTGCGTCGAGAACATAATCTTGCCTTGCTTAGTAACGTCTGTGAAGCAGCGCCGATATCCTTGTTTTGGGGCCCCAACGGAGTTAGGGAATTACCGGAAATGCGTTTTGCATTTCCGCTCGCCCTAACTGGCCAATGGGCAATGGCATTTTTAACAGGCCAATGATGGCGCTTACCCAATTATGTGGGCCCAGAACACGGATTTCGGTGCTTTGTCGCAGACGGACTTAACCAAACTTTTAGTTCCGTCTTTGGTGCGGGCTAGACTTGTAGAACTCTTGAATTGAGGCATGTCATTGATGGTGCGAGTCTTCTGATGCAAAAACCCAACACCAGTATCAGTTTTTATTTTCCTTTTTCTGTCATTTCACAATTTGGTAAGCTCAGTCGGGGACTGTCTAAAGTCTTCTATTTTATTTTATTTTATTTTATTTTATTTTATTTTGGGCCTCATTAGTAGGTCGATGGTTCATTGCGCAAAAATTTCTCAAAAAAGTTGATTTTGTTTCAAACGTTGTGGTATATTCATTTCTTAGTTAGCAAGTAGTCCAGCTGTTTGATAAGATTGTTGTTACGATTATGTGTTTTCGTTAATAGCATGAGTACATATTAGTAATTATCAGAGTTTGTAGTTTATAGGTTGGCAATTAAAAGTACAGTTCTAACACCGTTCTGCGAAAACATGCAACAATGAAACCTCATGAACAGAGGACAATGGCTGTAAGGTCAAAGGCGTTAGGTTAATTTTTTTTTTCCCGGGTAAGGAGAGGATAATCGCCTTTTTCTTATTGGAAACCCAGCCGACATCACTCACGATTTCTGTCGGCAGATAACGGAGGGCGAAGCCGCGAGTCAACTATGAAAGTGAGAGTCTTATAATTTTTGGTAAAATTCTACTATCATTGTATGGCAAATATAACAGCTTTCTCGGGTGAGTTAAGTGTTATTATTGGTGAAAGACCCAGGTCATTTTCACTCGCTATCTGTGAACTGAGCAAGGGTACGCCAGTCAATTAGAATACGCCGGACTTTTTACTTGATTACTGATAGAATTTCACTAATGGTAAATAGATGTACAGTAGAATAGTAGAATAATGAACGATAACCTCTACCCCAGTTAATATGGATTGGTGGAAAGGACCACAATACCCTACTCTATGCAACTGAAATGAACACATTTTTGCCATTCTTTAGGTACTCCGTTATGTTAGGATTTCACTGTAGACGATCGACTTAAGAAGGCATTGTATTCGTACTTTAAATGCATTTTTGTAGCTAGAAATAGAGTGTAAATGATGATTTTATCGTTGTACATGTATCTTTTTGAAAAGATGTTAAATACTTTTTACATTGCTAGTTGTAACTGCAATTTTGAAGTCTCGCCGTGTGTGATTCAATGCAGTTTTCCGTTAAGGCTTTGTTAATTCAGTGACGATTCCTTTATTTAATGACATAAGTGTAAAATTTTTTCGATTGAAAGGGCTTGCTAATACACAGTAGTTTATAATGTAACCATCGGATTACCTTTATTTGTGATAATTACGAGGAAAGAATTGCTCATTATTCAATTCTAGTATTTGTTGTCTTTTTGTTGGTTTTACTTTTTGGTTCAACACGCAGTTCCCTTGTAAATGGTTGTGCGGTTCATTCACAGTGCTAAGACGCCGAACGTTTCATGAGCCGAACCTGAAGTACATGAAAAGTTCGGCGTCTGAATCAATTAGGAACGCCTTTTTCAATTTGGAACGGCTCAGCCGTTCTTTTCGCCTATCCCGGCCAGGAATTTCTCCTTTGGAGCGACTTTAGAACTTTTCATGTACAAGCAGTTTGACGGAAATTTTTCATTTTTCGGCTTTTGAATTTAGTTCGACTGCAATTAAGATCGGCGTCTGAACCAATTTAGCCGGTCTAAATAATTTGGGTCGTTCTTAGGTTCGGCTCATGAAACGTTCGGCATCTGAACGGGGCCTAGATTGTCTGTATGAGATAAAGACGTGCAAATTAGCCTGCCAAAACATCCGTTTCTCCTCGCTCTTCGAGGATGGGGACGTTTCGCGCGGAGGAACGTCTGCGACTCTGCGACAAAATTCCATACTGATGACGTAAAATCTGTCCGGAATCCGGTTAGAAGCGCTGATTGGTCGACGGAGTAGTTACATTGTTTTAGCTATTGTTTACGAATGACAGACAAAAGGCCACAAAGGTGAATTGTAAACGCGAAGAATCTCTAACAAAACAGTCACTATTTGTGGAATATAGTCTTCTCTAGAAGAAGCATTTGAGTTTTGCTGGAGCTCGTTGGTAGATGAACTCAACACTACCAAAATCGACCGCAAGACACGTAAAATTGGACAAATTTGTATTTGGAACACCATGACTACTGGATTTATTATGTAAACATTGGATTGCATCATCAGTATAGAATTTCTGCCGCTGAGTCGCAGACGTTCCTTCTCGCGAAACGTCCCCGCCGGCGAAGAGCGAGGAGAAACGGATGTTTTCGCAAGCTACGTGCAAAAATGACTGGTATTTGATGGTTTTCAACCACGTAACAAGACGGCCATAAGAATTGTTTCGCAGAATTTACAAGATAAAAGATTTGTAAGTTTCCAGCGGAGAAAAACGTTATTGTTCTTTTCAACAAACATGCCTGCCGTTAGTTTAAAACCAGCAAACTGTAGCAGTTACTTTACAAGATTAGGGACCTTAGTTACGATACGACAACGGCAACGTCCATGACCACGTCGCTGAAAAATAGACTTGGCATCCTTTTAAACTTTTTCACCATTATCCCAATTTACCATGTTACTTTAAATACTTGAAAAACGGGAATATTTGGAGATGAAGAGAGGGGACGGCACAGACAGAAATGGTAGAATTTATCCCCTTGCCGATCCCTTTCTCAACTAATTAACTAATATACAGATTTAGCCAGGGCTAAAAGCAAAGCCTCTCGATAATATTTCAAGTTTGTTCAAACAAAAAAAAAGAATCGTGTAATGCTAAGCGGCGAAGGCAACGCCGGGTACGGTGAAAAATAACAATAGGTATATTTAGCAAAAAAGCAACTTTGCACGTGCAGCACACTTTTTTTGTACTTTTCTTTGCCGTTGTTTTGCACTACTACAACGTGAAACTTCCAGGAACTTCTTAGTTACACGTTTTTTGGAGGAAATGTCGTACGTGTTCTCGTTCACTTTTTTCTCACTGCCGCTCATTTTCACCTTGCATTGGTGGCCGCTAGCATTTCTCATTTTCTCACCGTCGCTACAAAATTTTCTTGTTGTTCTTCCAACAAAGAAATGCCTCCTTTTTTTATCTCTCGCCCTAGATCTCTGTCGCCATTTTTCTCGTTAAGCTTCGCTTGCCTGCCGCCTACTTTCTCTTTTTCTCTGTCTTTCTAACCGTGGCAGGATTAGCTCAGTCGGTAGAGCGTTTGACTGCACAGCGGGAGGTCGCGGGTTCGATTCCCGGGGCCGGACCATTACTCAGGGTCTTAAAATGACTGAGAAATGAAGGTACTTCCTTTGCACTGCAAGCGGCGAGACCTTCGCGTGGCTCGGGTGACCATGTAAAATGGTGGTCCCGTCTGCATTAGGAGACGTAAAAATAGTGTCCCCAATTAGCACTTTCGTGCTAAATACATTGACCCTCACAAAAAACTATCGAGCAAGAGAAAGAGAGAGAAAAAGAGAAAGGCATTACGAGCTGCAAGGTCGATTTTCGTGCACCCACCTGGGATCCTTAATTTCCATGGAGATACCCACAAACTGGACTCAAGTAACTACAAGGCGTTAGTCTTGACACATTTCCTTACGCACCTTTTTGTCAGTTCATCTGTCAATAAACTCATTTTAGGACAGGACACAAATTTGCGTCAAATATCAGAGCTTGTATTCTGCGCGCCGAATTTATCCCATCGGAGCGAGATATTTTAACTCAGCTATAGTTCTCGTCAAAATCGCTTAATGAAAATAATTGAATTCATGGTTGGTGTTAAAAAAGGGTCTTGTTGCAAAGTCACAAAGGTGAATTGTAAACGCGAAGAATCTCTAACAAAACAGTCACTATTTGTGGAATATAGTCTTCTCTAGAAGAAGCATTTGAGTTTTGCTGGAGCTCGTTGGTAGATGAACTCAACACTACCAAAATCGACCGCAAGACACGTAAAATTGGACAAATTTGTATTTGGAACACCATGACTACTGGATTTATTATGTAAACATTGGATTGCATCATCAGTATAGAATTTCTGCCGCTGAGTCGCAGACGTTCCTTCTCGCGAAACGTCCCCGCCGGCGAAGAGCGAGGAGAAACGGATGTTTTCGCAAGCTACGTGCAAAAATGACTGGTATTTGATGGTTTTCAACCACGTAACAAGACGGCCATAAGAATTGTTTCGCAGAATTTACAAGATAAAAGATTTGTAAGTTTCCAGCGGAGAAAAACGTTATTGTTCTTTTCAACAAACATGCCTGCCGTTAGTTTAAAACCAGCAAACTGTAGCAGTTACTTTACAAGATTAGGGACCTTAGTTACGATACGACAACGGCAACGTCCATGACCACGTCGCTGAAAAATAGACTTGGCATCCTTTTAAACTTTTTCACCATTATCCCAATTTACCATGTTACTTTAAATACTTGAAAAACGGGAATATTTGGAGATGAAGAGAGGGGACGGCACAGACAGAAATGGTAGAATTTATCCCCTTGCCGATCCCTTTCTCAACTAATTAACTAATATACAGATTTAGCCAGGGCTAAAAGCAAAGCCTCTCGATAATATTTCAAGTTTGTTCAAACAAAAAAAAAGAATCGTGTAATGCTAAGCGGCGAAGGCAACGCCGGGTACGGTGAAAAATAACAATAGGTATATTTAGCAAAAAAGCAACTTTGCACGTGCAGCACACTTTTTTTGTACTTTTCTTTGCCGTTGTTTTGCACTACTACAACGTGAAACTTCCAGGAACTTCTTAGTTACACGTTTTTTGGAGGAAATGTCGTACGTGTTCTCGTTCACTTTTTTCTCACTGCCGCTCATTTTCACCTTGCATTGGTGGCCGCTAGCATTTCTCATTTTCTCACCGTCGCTACAAAATTTTCTTGTTGTTCTTCCAACAAAGAAATGCCTCCTTTTTTTATCTCTCGCCCTAGATCTCTGTCGCCATTTTTCTCGTTAAGCTTCGCTTGCCTGCCGCCTACTTTCTCTTTTTCTCTGTCTTTCTAACCGTGGCAGGATTAGCTCAGTCGGTAGAGCGTTTGACTGCACAGCGGGAGGTCGCGGGTTCGATTCCCGGGGCCGGACCATTACTCAGGGTCTTAAAATGACTGAGAAATGAAGGTACTTCCTTTGCACTGCAAGCGGCGAGACCTTCGCGTGGCTCGGGTGACCATGTAAAATGGTGGTCCCGTCTGCATTAGGAGACGTAAAAATAGTGTCCCCAATTAGCACTTTCGTGCTAAATACATTGACCCTCACAAAAAACTATCGAGCAAGAGAAAGAGAGAGAAAAAGAGAAAGGCATTACGAGCTGCAAGGTCGATTTTCGTGCACCCACCTGGGATCCTTAATTTCCATGGAGATACCCACAAACTGGACTCAAGTAACTACAAGGCGTTAGTCTTGACACATTTCCTTACGCACCTTTTTGTCAGTTCATCTGTCAATAAACTCATTTTAGGACAGGACACAAATTTGCGTCAAATATCAGAGCTTGTATTCTGCGCGCCGAATTTATCCCATCGGAGCGAGATATTTTAACTCAGCTATAGTTCTCGTCAAAATCGCTTAATGAAAATAATTGAATTCATGGTTGGTGTTAAAAAAGGGTCTTGTTGCAAAGTCTTGGAAAAAAAGAATTTTTTTTTCGTTACTTAAGCGAAAGGCAAAATCTAGCGCTTTATGAAGGTCGAATTCGAACCCTCCAAAGTAATATTCAGTAAGTTACCTGGTAAGTTACATATTGTCGCCGAAATGGTTTCAAAAGTTCACCGTGAAGAGTTCTGGATGTTATTTCGCATTATGTCCCAAGAACAGAAACTGTGTTCGCCGATATAAGGTAAGAGAGAACTTTATTATTTAAAAGGTAGAGGAGCAGCTTGTTATGGCTCTCGCATGCGGAGTTCGAGCAAATCGGTAAAACTGGTTTGACGACACAGAAATCGTGGTTCCAGGAAAAAGCAAACTGAGGAAAATATTTACTTGCCTTTGGTATTATGTATATCCTCGATCACTATACAATAACGAGCAAATATTATAATTCAAAGGGTATTTACAACACGCGCCAAAAGAGCCGTGATCTCGCCAAAAAGCACGAACCATCTAACAGAGTGTAATATATAGATTTAGCCACGGCTAAAAGCGAAGCTCCAATTTTAATAAATTTATGATTTAAATCAAACAATAAACTTTTAATCCACAAATCATTTAACTTAAGGGCACATTCATGTGACTTTTGAGGGAAAGGCTAAGTTATTTTAGAGTGAAACATCTTACATCAAATTGATAACCTTGTATGTACACCCAAAAAATAGCAAACATCTTCGATCACATTCAAGATCACAGTAGATTAGGCCTCGAAAACAAATTCTTGGAAAACAAATCACGCCAAATTTTTTTGCGTTCGACAGGTTTACTTTACAAATTCTTGCCAACGAATATGGGGGTGTTTAAACCAACCTTTTATAATTTTTATACACCACATTTGAGGTGAAACAGTACTATTTATCATACAGAGCTCGGACAGAATGCGGTATTTCACAATTTTTCAAGACAAATTGCACTCAGTCAATATTCAGGACGAGCCAAACCGTTCAAAAATCTCACAAAATTTCTAAAATCACCCATACGGCCAGCTGGTTCTCGTTTCTATAGTGCGAGCTGTCAGTGTGGTCGAGTGTCTGAATGAACTTTAACAGAGTTACGCTTCAACATAATAGCGAATTTATTATTATTTATTTTGTTATTTAATGGTTTCAGTTATAACGATGTGTACTTATAAAGCGTTTGATACGCGCAACATTTTTGAGTACTCCTGCAAGCGATGGCCATTGACTATTTTCCAATTCCCCATAATACACTCTGCCTGCCCCCCAAATTTTGCATAACTTATTATCTTAAAATGCTCTTGGGAAAATGCAAAATTTGGGGGGCAAACAGAGTGTATTATGGGGAATTGGAAAATAGAGAAACAATGAAAACAAACGGCACGGACAAGCGATTAAAATTGCAAGAGAGACCGTGTATTAACAATCAAAAAAAGAGATATAATTCCGTGAAACATTTACAGAGACAACAATTTTCATTCACGAAGACAAGTATTAAAGTGTCTCTAAAACTCCTGAGTCTTTAAGCGTAAAGCTTAAGTTTATGTTTTGGCCGGCTTCCCAGCGCGGTGTTTACTGTTTTCGAAGGTGAACTCCTCGAAGCAAGAAAATCGCTCAAAGTTTTCTTTCTACAGCCAAATTTATAACTAAATATCCTTCGGAACGTTTTCTTTCTATTAATTTGTGGTGAGCAAGTATATCTGAAGGCTTTTTAAAGTTCTCTAAGCTTATATCAAACCTGATACTAGGTCAGATCATTGACTCAAATCCTGCAAACGTGCATAAACTTGTCGCATAAACTGTCAGCGTGAACTGTGCAAGACTTCATGAAACACAAACATCAAATACAATAATTACTTGGGCTTACCATTCGAGATTCAGTTCCTGAAAGCTGTCAAGGGAGGCCACAGTTGCATGAGTCTTTGAAACCCTCTTACGCATTAAGCAAGGTGAAAAACAAAAACGATGCCATCCGAAATCGAATTACCGAATTTTGACAAGCGACGCATTTCTCAACCAAAACCCAGTAAACAAACCAGCCATGAATAACAGAAGACTCTTGATAGCAACTGTATTTCATTTTGTACCTCCAGAGGAAAAAGACAGTTAAAAACATCACAAGTTGACACAAAACTCTGTCAGCTTCAGCTGTCAAAGTAAACTACTTTCAAGATGCTGCATAATTTTTCCGCATAAACTCACCTGTCAAATTTTGACCAATCAGAGTATAAAAATTGGACGTAGAGCGTGACCAACGCGTGACCATGGTAAGATAAGGTCTTCCCTGCCTGTAGTTTTAGAAAAACCGGATGAATTTTCGCTTCCGAAGTCAGTTTGAAATCAAAATCCTAATATTGCGGGGCTATAGTGACATAAACACAACATATTTGATATGAATCCTTGGAAAAAATAAACTTGAGCCTGCGATCATTTGAAACTGGTAATTTGTCAGCGGATAACTCTAAAAAAATACTCGACCTCGATGGGTCTACACTTGAGCCCGCGGTACGGTCAGGTGATACTTGTCAGCGGATGCCCTGTTTTGATAGCTGTCAATTGATCACAATATTGATGTGCAGCCTGTGCAATTAGTTTTCTCTTGGGCTCCCAAACTAGCTAAAAGTGTGAGAGTAAACATTGGTTGTCCTGTGGTGCGGACGGACGGCGGGCGGTCGGTCGCTGTACGGTCCAGGGCGGATAAAGGTTGGGCGATGAAACGAGCGCTCCGCTCTTCATTTAATGTGTGATGCGGAGTAGGACTGGCACGAGCGCTCTTTCCGCGCTTCCGGTGCGCTTGAAGGCCGGCGAAATTTTCCTTTTTGCAAACCGGAAATCCTATTTTCTTTCTGTAATTTCAGGCTACAATGTTAAATAGATAAATTCGTTTCATAACAATATCAACAAACAGTTTCATATGTTTGTGTCTGTACGTCTATAAGTCAAACTTGTTGGTCGTATAATGCCAAAATTTGAGTTTAATTTGAAAGTGTTGAATACCTCCTCCTTCCACTAAATATCACCTAATCGTCTTTCACCGTTTCGTTTGCAAAAGCTTAACACTTCTTAACCTCAATTTTTACATATGTCAAAGGGAGATAAATTTTGTATAACATAACAAAAAATTAGATTGATATATATTGATATAGTGGCGTTATATTTCTTCAAACTTTGCTTCTCGGGTGCAACGCGCCATGGCGATTCGCGCAATGCGTTACAAATCCGGTAACCGCAGGTAAACAAAATTTATTGAGGTTAGTTGTAAGGTTTTTTCTCCGTTTTTCTCTCTAAAACAAAACAAGATAAACAGTAAAAACTGGGGTGAAACTAATTTTGAAGTTTCGAAGAAACAGAAAGACGTGTGAGATGTTTTTTTTCCAAATTAAAAAGAAGGATGATGGTGATTGAAATTAGCATAATTTCACCTTGCACGAGCTGCACGCATTTATAAAATACACGTCATCTAGTTATGAAACACGATCTGCTGCCTTTTAGTTTTGGCATGGATGATATGGATGAGATTTTCCCTCGTGTTTTAGACAGTACTTAGATGTTTTTGTTTTGGAATAACATCGACATTGGCGAGTAGCAGAACGAAAATATAATTCAGTGGTAGAGTCATGGAAGTAATAAAAGAAACCCTTTGAAAGCGATGTTTGTCTACTCCAACTAAACCTCACGCAAAAAATAGCAACCTTTGCCTCTCGGAGACAGCGTACCAGCACAAAGGAACGAGGAAGAAGTGCAAGAAAACAAATCAAGCCGCTAAATTCAGTGACAGCGGCAGTGTCTAATGTACAAACCACATCGCAAGCCCTGACCAAAGTCGAAAACAAGCGACATTTCTAAGCAGAGTCCCAGTCCACTGCATCACACCTTTTTGCTCGGACGCGCTCGTTTCACCGCCCAACCTTTATCCGCCCTGGTACGGTCACGTGATTACCAAATTTTCTGGGATGGTTAGATTTACTTAGCAATGAGGCTCAAAGCGCGCTCGTGGAGCTCCGCTAAAAAGGGGGCTGGTAGGCAACACACGACTTTTACCTCGTGCCAAAATGCTGCTTGTTCCAAAAATTGTTTTCTCTGGTGGGTATATTATATTCTGGGTTCTACTCTTTGAATCGAATGAGTAAATGTGAATTTTGCCGCTTGTTTCATACTGAGAGGTCATGACACGCATATTGATTTTCCGCGGTTATTGTTTCTGATCGGCGTGATTTACCCTTGCAAGAGCGATTTCTTCGACCTCTTTTGAAAAGTAAATCTCTTCCTTTGCGGCTAAATAAGAGTTTTAGGTTGTTTATTCTTCTCCAAAGTGCCTCCTGAATCTGAATAGGTAAAGGCGATATTCTTTTGTCCGTGAATCTGATGGTCTCCTTCAATTTTTGTCACCCTGGGCCCAGCTCGTTTAGTATTTTCTGCACGATGTTAAATTTTCACCGATAGTGATTTACAGGTCCAAATTTCCAAAAAAATGGATTATAGGAACGCATTTTGTGAAGAGAGAGTTTTTAAGTAAAAAGAACTCGGATCCTTAAATCGATCGTGTTTTAGCTAGCCAATTGCAGTTTTCATATTCTGTGTTAGTTTGGATGATTCAGTGGATTGTTCTCTCCTCTCCCTCTTGCAATTGGCTTACAGGCGGCACGCCCGAGTTTAAAAGGGTGAAGAGAGATTTTTTAAGGTAAAAAAACTCGTGGATTGAATCGTCATGTTTTAGCTAGCTAGCCAATTGGAGTTTTCATGCGCTGTGTTAGTTAAGATAATTCAGTAAATTTTTCTCTCCTCTCCCTCTAAGCTTACAGGCGGCACGCCCAAGTTTAAGAGGTGAAGGGAGACTTTTTTCAAGGGAAAAGAACTCTTAGCCTGAATAGACCATGTTTTACTAGCTAGCCAATTGCAGTTTTTATGAGCTGTGTTAGTTCGGATAATTCAGCAAATTTTTCTCTCCCCTCCCTCTTGGCTTCCAGGCGGTACGCCCAAGTTTAAGAGAGGTGAAGAGAGATTTTTTAAGGTAAAAAAACTCGTAAATTGAATCGTCATGTTTTAGCTAGCAAGCGAATTGCAGTTTTTATGCGCTGTTAGTTTGGATAATTCAGTAAATTTTTCTCTCCTCTCCCTCTTAGCTTACAGGCGGCGCGCCCAAGTTTAAGAGGTGAAGAGAGATTTTTTTTCAAGGGTAAAAAACTCTTAGCCTGAATAGACCATGTTGTACTAGCTAGCCAATTGCAGTTTTCATACGCTGTGTTAGTTTAGTTATTCTCTCCTCTCCTTCTTGGCTTACAGGCGGCGCGCCCAAGTTGAAGAGGTGAAGAGAGATTTTTTTAAATTGAAACACTCATCATGTTTTACTAGCTAGCCAACTGCAGTTTTTATACGCTGTGTTAGTTTGGTAATTCAGTAGATTATTCTCTCCTCTCCGTTTTGGCTTACAGGCGGCGAGCCCAAGTTTAAGAGGTGAAGGGAGGTTTTTTTTAAAGTGAATAGTACATAGCTAAAATCGATCGTGTTTTAGCTAGTAAATGCAGTTTTTTTACATTGCTTTAGTTTGGATAACTCGGTAGATTTTTCTCTCCTCTTCCCAATGGCTTACAGGCAGCGCGCCCATACTTAAGCGGTGACAAAGTATAAAGTAAGTCACAGCTTGAATCGATCGCGTTTTAGCTAGTCGTTACAGAGTTTTTTTTTTTTGTACACATCGTTAGTGTATATAATTCAGTAGATTTTTATTTTCTCTCCCTCTTAAGTCTTTAGCTCTTATGCGATGCGCCCAATCTTACGACAAATGGTGTTGGTTTCAAAAGTGAAATTTAGTAATTGTAATTTTTTTTTCTGATCTATGGCTCTCAGTCTGGATAATATTGAGCGTGATGCCTGTGTTTGATCATAGTTAATTGAGTGGAATAGTTATGAAACCCGTCAGACTCCTTTGTTATATGTTTTTGTGGACCTGAAAGTGCACAACGTTCAAAAGAATTCCTATCATTTTGATTGTATTGACCAATAAAAACGTTGCATTAATTTATTCCGTAACAATTTGCCAACAGAAAACAAAGGATAGTGCACTTTCAGGGTGCTTCCAACATAAACTGCAGCACTGTTGTTTTTATCATTGATGTTTGCCGCTTTTCATAACCAGTGTCCTCTAATAAC
Source organism: Porites lutea (assembly GCF_958299795.1). Lineage (NCBI taxonomy): Eukaryota > Metazoa > Cnidaria > Anthozoa > Scleractinia > Poritidae > Porites > Porites lutea. The sequence continues at coordinate 20,191,981 of NC_133210.1, read as the reverse complement.
TATGGTTTGATGTACACCGAAAACCGGAAAAAAGCTAGTTTTGTCCGCGGGCGGCAATACTTTAATTTCGACAGTTTAAGGTAAAATATTAAGATGATGTCTAAATCATTTGTGAACTGTGATAGTTTTTTTTTTGCGTAAATATCTCTCTTCGATCAAATGTGACAATTAGGCCAGATTAATACTAACGATGTAAAAATTTCCTCCGTCCATGTTGAAACCGAACAAACCTCGCGGGTATCCGCTTTGGCGGGTGATCTCCCTGAGAGATTATTGAGTTGTTGTTTTCATTGTTTATTCATCAAATTCTCAGTTGTTATGACTTTTCGGTAGTATTGTTCTTATTTATTGTTTATTGAGTGGCTCGGCTAAAATTAAAGACGAAGAGTGAAGCTCCAATGCAGAATTTTTGAAGTCTCTTTGATATTATGCTTTCGACAGTGCACGTGAATAGCAACTACGTTGGGTGTCCACTTAAGATAAACTGGATTAAGTGTCCAAGATGAAAGGTTGCTCAATAAAACGAACATTGTTGACAGCTTTATTAAGATAGGCTTAGGGTCTCTTGATGTAATATAACCCTTGGTTCAAAACAATAGACTTGGCGCCTCGCCCTTCTGAAATATGCGAAGATCGCGACGTTGAACGTCGCTATGACATTTAATCTCTTTAGTTGACGTTGAACGTCGCTATGACATTTAATCTCTTTAGTTGTCTCTGCTTTACAAGACGCGGGTGGCTATGCGATTTCCCGCCAAAATAACCTCGATTTGCATTTGGGTTGCCATACCTGTTGATAGAGTTATTTTATATTGGTATGCCTGTGGTACGGACGGACGGTGGGCGGTCGGTGTACGGTCACGTGATTACCAAATTTTCTGGGATGGGTAGATTTACTTACCATAGTGCTCCGCTGGCGCGCGCGAGAGCTCCGCTAAAAAATTGGTCATTTCAGGTCGTAGTTGTGCAGGGACAGCAAAGAAATGTACAAAAAAGCGTGATGCGCGTGCAGAGTTGTTATTTTGCTCATTAAACCTGTTGTTTTTTTTACGTTCTCCTTGTCGTCGCCGTCGTAGTTTCGTTAGGTCCGTATATTTATTGTTGGCAACCGCCGTGTTTCACCAACTAAAACTTGCTTGAAAGAATTATGGGATCCTGCTACTCAGGCTTTTCACCAACGCCCTAGTCAGTCACTGCAAGATAGTAGAAACACGACTTTCCGGTGTCACGAAACAGCGAAATGGTTTGTGAAAGTATAAGACAGTCTCGATTCTTGTTTTGTACCCGTGTGATTTCTCTTTCGTGGTTAAGGCAAATTATGTACTTATGTACTTACATTGATGAATATGGTTGAGCTGCTCAGATGCTTTTTCTTCTTCAGTGTACTGTTTTCGTCAGCGCTCGTCTTGACTTGAACCAAGACTGTTATGTTTATGCTTGTGCTTTAGCTGTAGGTAAAAACCAGTCTGATTTTATTCCGAAATACTTCCCACAAGTCATAGTAGCCTTATTCCTGGCTTTAAGGCCCCTTCCACACGTATCCGGTTATTTTTGAATCCGCAATTTTTTCTTTGCGGATTCAAAAATTTCCACGTCCATACTAGTCTGCTACACGCACGTCACGCAATACGAGACGACACCAGGAAAGGCTTATCTAAAAATAAACCTTCTTGTTAAAACGCCGTTGCATAGGCGCAGTATGGAAGTTAGACGCTCCAGGTTATGGGCTCCTGACGACACTAAAAACGGCTGTGTAGCAGATTACGTCCACACCTAGCATATTCAAATCCAATTTGCCCGTCCTCACGTATACGGATTCACTCGCAATTCGTTAGCTAATTTGTAAAGACCGATTCTCGGCTCATGCGAAAATTCAAAAACGGTTTCGCTGACAAAATTGTCCCACCAAGCATTAGTTCGCTTGTTTAACTTGTTCGTGACATGGAAAGAAGCCTCAGAATGTCTAGCCGCCGTTTGGTATATAATTAAAGTGCACAGTAATCACAGCTGGTGTAACTGTTCACACGATATAAGGCTCAAAGAAAAAGTCCAAGAAGTAAAGAAGCAATAACATTATTCTTGAATATTCACGGTTAAGAACTGGGCTCAATCTTGTTGCGTCATCGGATAGAAAAATAGCCGGAATTAGCGTCCACACGATTCCGGATTCATAGCGTATTCAAAAATTTCCACTCTAGAGAGCGGATTCAAAAAGTTTCGAATTCGTTTTCCTGGATTCAGCTGATACGTGTGGACGGAAGCCCTATCCGGAAAGGAAAAGTTGCGGATCCAAAAACATCCGGATACGTGTGGATGGGGTATAAGATGGTATAAATATTCAGTCGTGCCAAAAAATTAATTTGGCTTGCTTTATTTCGGCGACATCTCTAGTATCTGATAGCCTGAGTGGCACACGCAAGTCATTGAGGTGTCCAAAGATAAGACCTAGACTCCCTTTGGAGACCTTTGGAGATTTAATTATGGTCAGCCAGTAGACCTTTTTGTTTTCCCATTGCCAACCATGTGCTGTCATCCCCCCGAAAATTGTTTCTTCCAAAATGTCGCACCTATCCACGTGCATATGTGTGCACAAATAATGAAAATACAAGAGGCAAATTCCCTTGAGTACTTTATGTGGTCTGAACTGGGAAACTAAAACCGACGAGCTAAAAAGGTCTATTGAATCACTCTAAGCCATCAACACTCGCTAGTGTTTCAAGAAGCCTGCCCCAGAAGCCTGCCCTAGGCTCTCAGGCAGCTAGCACAGACGAGTGGAAAAAAAAGTGAGCGAAAAACGGCGGGAAGAGAGAATGGGAGAGCCTATCAGCATCTTTTTAACTACCCCAGTTCGCCCGCTTCCAGAGAATTATGTACTAGGGTTTTACACGCTCGCCATTTTTGTATGATTCTGCGGGCTCAAAGCCAAGTGATTGACGTAAGAGTTGACTTGGCTGTCAAAATAGACCAATCATGGGTATGCTAGGAGCCGGTATACCTGGATTGGGCTGAAGACAATGCTTATTAAAGGCTCCATTTCCCCGTGTCTCCCCAGCCTCCAAGCGTTTTTCGTGCATTTTTTTCTCGATCAGCACTACTACGCGCAAAAGACCCAAATTAACAGCAATGCACTTCCAGTCGTTCTCAAGGTGGCCCAGGGGAATAGGTGTCATACCCACAGACATTGTTCGTCAATTTAAAGGGCCGCCTGCATTATAATTAAGCCAGTCTAGTAAAGTTTAGGTCTCGGCACCCTCGCAAGCAGTTCAGACCCCACCCTTCTCCCCGCAGCGATGGAGCATATTCACGTCTATCGAGTCAAAGCCTCGCGCCGATTCTCCCATGTTTATTTGGCTTTGTGTGTGGGTGTTCCTGGTTAGAAAATATTACAAGCAAACCTAGATCAACCGAAAAATTTCGCTTTGAGATCATGCCAAAATTTCCTGGTCATGTACGTGAGCTGATTCGACTGGGACAATTTTTGGACCTTTTTTGATGTGCTCGAAGCAAATTAGCCTTACCGAAAAACAATTTTTGGAACCAATGAGCTAAACTTTTTAAACCCAATGGCGATTTTGTTCGTTCTAGTATGAAATGGCGCTAAAATCATATACACTACCAACGTAAGTAGCACACTGGGTGACACAAACTATTGTACGAGAAATACGTATCTCGCAACCCCTTGCGAAACGCGGTGTTGCACACAAGTTATGAAGTAAACTCCGTCTGCAAAGTGAGACGCGAAACTAAGTGTGTCTCTCAAGATAAGCCCTGACGGACGGTGTGGGAACTGGGTGCATGGATGACCAGCTGCGAATGTCAGGACCATCACTTCTTTCTATGGTGTTTTCCTCCTTTTCCTTTTTTCATTGTCCTTTTTGATTACTAAATGAGTAATGGAAAGTGCATTTAGCAATACCTCAGACGCCGAATGGAAAGAAAAAAGTTAAACTTGAAATCCGTAATGGATACTTTGTTCTTGGCTCTTTCCTTAAACGTACGAAGGGTTTAAGGGAAGAAATCAGGCCACTTCAAGTTGTACACAGTTTCTCTGTTACTGGCGGAACTCCACCATGATAAAAATACTCCTCTTTCTTAGGTGTCAGAGGGTATTAAGAAATTGAAGTCAAAATAATAAAAATTAAGGTCATGGAAATTAACGCTACACTTAATTAACGGCACGGAAATTAACGTTAACATAAATTAATCAGACCAAAATTAATCGCGTTAATTTCATGGAGAGTTAATTTCCTATAATGTTTTGTGGTTCTGTACGGATGTTTCCGGAAACACTATTTTCGTGGGAAATCAGTAGATCTAAAAATACATTTTAAAGGGAAAGGGTTGACTGAAGAAGGTTATGACACACTACTAATCGGCTCCTGAGACGTACAGTGATGCAATATATACCTCTTAATATTACCAGTGTTTTCGGTCTGTACTGTAAATTACAGATCCTCGTTTTTCCGTAATTTGCATTACGGATCCAAAAAACGAGGCTAATAATCTGTTTATTAATATGCTTCCAGTTTATGGGACCGGAAACAATTGCAGAAGAAGCGATTTGACAGTCATTTGACAGGCGTCATTTCAAAGTTTGAATTGGCTCACCGAAGGCTTTTTGTTTGAAAGTAAAATCAAATTGCTAATGCGCCATGTTAAAAAAGTCTATTCTGTCAAAACTAATAGCTAAGAGCTCTGTAAGTATTCGCTATCCAATGTGACGCTGGAGTCTTTTGAAAGCTGGAACTGGGTCGAAGTTGATCCATCTCAGTCTTTCGCTGGCCTTTGGAAAAAAAAACGTTGCAGATGGCTTATCAAGGGGACCAGGTGCAAAGCAGGCTAGTTTTCAGATCATAAGAAAGGAAATACACCAAAATTTCCATGCATCGAAATATGATGTTAAGCAGCCTTCTGACGCTACTTAAGATTAACTTGAGTTATTTAGAACTCTTTTACTAAATAATTTATTACGGCTATTGAAAATATAAGGTTTGAAATATATTTACGTTTCATTTGAATTCAAACATACAGAATTTTTTACTTCTCACGGAGCTTATTTGCTAAACACCACACTGTAAGTTCCTAGCATCAGATTTTCAGGAGCAGGTCTAGATCGCGCGAAATTTAGATTTAATCGATTTCAATTTTTTTTGTTTATTTTTGTCATAGTGATATCGATTTTACTAGAAACTGCATTTTGACCGACTTCAATTCATATTCAATCACTGGTAAAAATTTTGTGGCGATCATGCTAGGATAAAATCTATTTTAAGGCGATTGAAAAACATCGGTATGGTCTCCGAGAAACTGTATCGAAACACCTTAAGACAGACAGAAAATGAATCGCCGATTCAAGCGTGCTGTCAAAACAAAAGATCCAAACACTTGGACCGATTAGAAGAGGTTGAGAAACGAAATAGCATCTGACTTTAACTTAGAAAAGCATAATCCGCTTATTTTAGAGATCAACTTAACCAGGCGAAGACAACTGCGGCTTACGTTATACGGGGATGTAATGTCCAAAGCAACCAAAGTACGCAAGAAGATAAGGTCGCTTAGGCGCGACAACAATAGCTTAGCTGGGAATGAGACCGAGAAAGCTAATCTTATGAATAGATTTTTCTCCACAATCGGTCAAACATTAACTGTAGGGCAATCCCAGTACTTTACCAGTCCCAAAAATATCCGATATTCGTCTATCCAGCAATGAAGTAGAGAGAAAAAGTTAGTTCATTAAAGGAAAACAAAGCTACTGGACCGGATTAGATATCAGCCAAACTATTGAAACTTACAGGACCCGCTGTTGTAATCCCGCTGACAAGCCTTTTCACGCGCAGTACTTGTGAATTCTGGGTTTATAGCGATTGGAAAATGTCTAAACAAACTCCTGTGCACAAGAAAGATGATCCTACGGAAATAGGAAATTATCGCCCCCTCTCACTGCTGAGTGTTCCCAGTAAGATTTTGGAATTATGTGTTGCTGACTCAATTGTGAGTCATGTTTTTAACGAAGAGCTCGTCACCGACAATCAATGGGCCTATAGAAAAGGGAGATCTACAGAGCTACTCCTCGCTCACCTGAATAAAAATTGTGCGTTTTATTTATGGACTTCTAAAAGGCGTTTCGTTGCGTTTCACACTCCCTTCTTCTCCGCAAGCTGCAACACAACTTTGGAATTTCGGGTAATTTACTGGCATGGTTTAAAGATTATCTTACGGAACGGAAGCAATATACTGTTATCAATGGCTTGTCTTCCAAGAGTACTACAGTTACTCAAGGCATCCCACAGGGCTCTGTACTCCGGCCAATATTATTTGCCCTCTACACTAGAGACCTATAAAAGGCAATCAATTAATGCTGCATCAACGTACATGTATGCCGATGATACTACAATTTACTGCGTAGGAGAAACCGTTGACAAGGTTACAGCAATGATGAACAGATCGCTTGGAGAACTAACCAACTCTGTGTAAGCATGATTCACTAGTGCCGCATCCCAAGAAGTGCGAGAGTATGATCCTTCACAGAAATAATTTTATTGGGCCCCTTGGTAGCTTAGAAATTGGCCAGCATCACATAAAGGGGACAACCTATACTAAATTGTTAACTGCTATTATTGACAATAAGCTCACGTGGTCAAGACACATTTCAGAGCTTAATAGAGGGTTTGTTAATAAACTGAACCTTATTGAATGCTCTCGCTTCCCACCCATAAAAACGCTTTTAGACCTATATTTTAAAGTCATTTTACCCTTTATAACTTATGTGCTACCAGTTTGAGGGTGTGCCACCAATAAGAATGAGTCATGCTTTGGAATCTATTTAATGCAGAGCTGCTAGAGTCACATATAACCTGCCCGCGACTTACCCTCTGAAGACGTTCGAAAATCAGTCAAGTGGGATTCGTTATTTGACATGTACAAGGCTAAGATTTGTAATAAATTTAATTACGTAGCTTCATCATGCTTAGTACATGAACCAGAGGCGAGAGAACAAGTAAGACTTGCGTCATCACCATCGCGTAACTGTTCCGCATTTCTAAACGTACTACATGAAGAACTTCATCTCGTACAAAACATCCATTACTTGGAACTTGTAAGATCCCTCCGTGGCTAGCACAAGAGCCTACGCTAAAATGGCCATAAACTCTGAAGCCCTAAAAAATCTCAACTTCTCAGCTGAATCACCCCAAATTTCGTCTTTTATTTTCTAATATTCAATTAATACAGTCGACTCCCGATAACTGGAACCCTCGCTAACTCGAACCTCGCGCTAACTCGAACCAAAATCGATTTCCCCAGGATTTCCGTCATACATTCACTGTAATTTTACCCTCGGTAACTTGAACCCTCGATAACTTGAACTCCCGCTAACTCGAACCAATCTTCGTTTCCCCCCAGGTCATTTTTTATGTTTTACCCTCAATAACTCGAACCATGTTTTGAGCCCTTAAAAAGTCGGGAAAAAAGCCGTCTACTAAAGTCCGAAACATTGAATTTTGGATTTCCTATTGACGTGTTGTAGGATTATAGTTTACTAGTGGAGGCTGATGTTGATTGTCACAGGCTAACGTGAAGCAGCTTTTCTTGTCAAAACAGTAAAACGCATGCTTTATTTAGATAATGTTTTTTTACTTTAGTACGTTCTGATTTATAATCTAAAATTATCTTTTAATTTTCACCTGACATTTCTACAATTAAATGTGATTAAAATGTTCACTGTGCAGTAAAAACTGTTTTTTACCTTACTCTCGGCTATTTTCTTCAAACTCCCGATAACTCGAACCTTTTTTCGATTTCCCTTGAGGGTTCGAGTTATCGGGAGTCGACTGTACTACTTGATCCATGATTCAAAGCCAACTTTATTAGCATATGATATATTTATGTTTTTTCTTGATAGAACAAGTATTTTTATTAGTAATTTTTACTTTTTAGGTATAGGTTCTTAATTACAATCTGCATGTACTTTAATTATCATGTTTTTAATTGATATCATATATACGGCCCCATAAGCTGTATTAGCTTTAATTTTAACTGTGCTCGTTTTTATAAGAAAATAAAATAATAATAATGATAATAATAAAGGTTAATCATGATTTTCTTTACACACTTATTTAGCTGCTTGTTGGTTAATAATTAACAAACCTCAGCCTAACCTCCATTCAGGGGACACTTGCCTTGGTCACGAGGGTGTCCTCTGAATAGAGGTTCCCCTGTATCTACACTCCTTCAGTCCAGGAAGGTCAACTGAGTTTATTGACATTTTAGCCGGATCGAAGAGTGTGTGGATACCATAACATCAACTCTACGGGAGAGGATTGATCACTTACGTTGTCGAGGCTCTAATGGGTATAGTTACCAAGCAACAAAAATAATTAAACTCTTTGAGTTTGCGTGCGAATTACAGTGATCATCATCATCATCATAATCATCATCATCATCGTCCAATATTTATAAGGAGCTTAAGCAACTACCGTTACGACGACGACGACAACTTTAAGAAAACAATAGGTTTAATGATTAAAACAACAGCTCTGCACGTACATCACGCTTTTTAGTACATTTCTTTGACGTCCACTGCACGACTACGACGTGAAACCTCCTAACTGGAGGTTTTATGGAGGACGTGGACATACGACGACGAATAGTCCCTCCTCTTTTTGAACTTGAATAAAATCCTTAAGAATTCAACCCCAGGAAAAGTCTCCTGCATTTGACATATTGAACGGGTCCAAATAGACGCGATTAAGTTTTAAAGAACGCAAATTCGCTTTTTTTAGCGGCGTTTTCACTGCCGTCGTGGTCGTCGTTGCTTAAGGTCCCTAATTGCACCGTAATTGGTCACGAGCTTTTTCCATTCCTGACGGTCTTGAAGTTAATTATCTCTTTTTTCATCACAGAGATAGCAAAATAGCAACTTGATAATGAATAAATGCTTATTGATTATGTTTTGATGAATAAATGAGTTGCCCCGAGTAGATAATTAATCGACCTGAAATAATGACTAACAACGCCATCAAAACGTTACGTCAATTACGTCTTCTAAGGGGACTACAAAATCAAGACACTATAATAGCTATACCTAATTTTATGGTCAACAAAGAAAACGTGAAGATGTATCTTAGGCTGCTTCTTGTTGCAAAGAAGGCTAGCCCTTGACTCGTTTTGGTGTTACAGGTGCGTATATTAATCATAGTCTTTTTTGATCTTATATAATATGCATTACACACAGAGCACGTCATGCGCTGATACCTTCATCCGCGACACCTGACAGAGTTTCTATATTTGGAGTTGCGCAGTATTTCAGCTCCACATAGACAAGAAAAATGCGAACAATGAGTTAAATGTCTACTGTTGATACTGTTTTCACTGTGAATGAAAAAATATGTTCTCTCAGGAGGAAATGTTTTGCAACTTCTCGTTTCCTTTCCTCGCCCTAGTCGAGCAATTTCCTCTTTTTTGTGTTTCACCACAAAACAAGGGCTTGGACATGCGGTTTTACGACTCTTAAAAACAAGATTCTCTGGTTAGTAACTTCTCACAGGATTTACGTGTCAAAAACAATTGCGTTGTACGCTGACAGCTGTTTTCCCTTTCTTGGGCTTGTTGACACGCACTACCTTTCCAAAATGTAAATCAGCAACGCAAATTTTCTTAAGTTTATTTGTTAAAGAAGTTTTAGTTTCGAAGGGGCGATCATACATTCATAATACAAAGACATTATCTAATGGTACTTGTAGCTACCATACGCCATATGCTGCAATCGGAAAGCGACCGCGTTTGTTAGTATTTTTATATATATCGTTGCTGGAGAGAAACGCACAGCTGGCGAATAGAGATCACTCTCACAAAATTCATTGGCAAATAATGGAACAAATCCTTAACTTTCTTCTTCAAAAGGTTTATTATTTCAATTAGCTTAAACGAAACTTTCATGAGCAGCACACCGTGAATCTTTAATATTAGCAGCTTGGACGGATAGCTTAGAAACCGTAACTTTCGGATTCTTGAGCTCGATAAAGACCTTCTTAATCTCTTAAAAATGGATATCCGCAGTCTAAGATGGCGAAAAGGTAAAAATGAAACTGCTACAACTTAAATAGCCTTTTTTTCCCGCAAACTCGATCAACTGGCATTGGGTTCAGATTAGCTTGTGACTATAAAGGCTAGCCAATGCGTGTGGTTACATGACGAAGTAAATATTGCGATATTTAAGTTATTTTAGTCACTATTTCTATGGCAAAAACTATGGCAGAACAGATCTATGAAAAACTTATTGAATTCGTGCTGAAGAAAATAGCCTCTGTGTGACACCGCAAATATATATTGGTTGATAAATGATTATAATAGTTAACATAAAATATATATTATAATAATACTATTTCAAAAATATAATGAATTCCTTTTTGCACATTATTTTTCTCTTGGTTAATATTAAAGATTGTCTGTCATTTGTAAACAGTCACTAATTCGCCTTTAGAGATCTCTATAAAAAGCCAAAGCTAGTCCAAATTGTAGGCGAAATCATTTACCATTGACTGATCTGGCTTCTGAATTAACGATGACGTAAATTGAACTCTGATCGGACTGTTAGAGCGCTTTCAATTAAATAAAATAAAATTTAACAGTGAAGTCATCACACTTCCCACTCGGATATGTGATGTACTTCTCTGCATGCAGCGATATCGATGATGAGCTGTCATTATCATGTGATCAGCGGAAATAAGGGACACGAGTGTATAAAATTAAACCGTCGGCAGTTTATGTATTAGTGAAACAATAGAAACGTGCCGAATTTCGGGTGGGTCCTTAAAAAGAGCGGTGCACATATTATATCAGGGGTAGCCAAGGAAGTCAGCAACTGAAACAATTAAGGAGCAATCATCGCCGGAGAAGAGATATTTTAGCTTACGCACAACTTCGTCAACAAGTATCACAACCCGTGAGTGTATGGTGTACTACCGATTTCTTGTCATCAACCGACAGACTTATTGTTCCACAGAGAAATATCTCCGTACCATTCTATTAAACTAGAGATTTTTTTCCTTTCAGTTAGTATGAATACATGTCACGGAAAGCGGGTTTCTCGCTGGGTTTCTGCCACCATGTTGATTTTCGCGTCGTTGCAGCTATCTGGTAAGTCAGTGAGCAAATTCTGTCCATTTTGGAATTACAGTCATTACCGACCAAATAATACCTAAATGATGCATTGTTTCTTTTTGGGGTATTTTAGAGGCAATAAGATGGGACAAACAGCCTGAAAAACCAACAATCTTGGTTGAAGGAGTAAACAACACTGGGGAGAGTCTGAAACTCGAATGGACTTTCGTTAAGGAGCCATCTGAATTTATTGAAAGAGTCACATTTCGAAGAGATGATGCTGATCCACCAGAAGATATTGCAGTCAACAAAGAAGGAGGAGCGTTTACGGTTTTTCCGAAATTTATATCAAACTACAGTGCAAGCATTCCAGCTACACTGATTTTGCGAAATCCCGTGACCAACGACGAGGAGTTCACATATTCTGTCGTGGTATCGCTCCTCGATAATAACAATCCTGCGCCAAGTCTTAGCGACAAAGTACAATTAATAGTGTTTGGTAAGTAAAATATGTCTTTCCTTCTACGTTTTTCAGTTATTTCTAACATTTTCAGGCTAATATAAAGCGTATTTCAAAAGACCTTTCATAACAGCCCCCTATTTAAGTTCTCTAGGGTAAGCCGGGCGTCGTCAGTCCCCTGAATCGTGACTTAATTGAGTGTGAGAGAGATTTATTAAACCAAATTTCTCTACGTCACCCTGAAACTCTTGAGAAAAGTCTGAATAGCGGTGTATGAGTATTTTTTGACGGTCTTTTTTCAACAGTACCTTTGCGGTAAGCTTCGCATCAGTTACTTCCTCAATGGAACGTGCGTTCGTTCTTGCGTGCCTTTAATTTGAAATTAACGTAATTGCCCTTTTTTTACCATTTCTGCGCGCGCCATAATGTGTCAAAAGCCTTAGGCTATATTATGTAAGCTTTTAATTAGCTGACTTAAAGGAGAAGTTTGAAAATACTGAGCATATTCATAGTTTATTCCATCACAAAACCATCATTTTTCACGACACTACAAACTGCAGACAAATATCAACACTGTACTCGTTTTCTTCATGCGGTTCAGTTTTGAGTAAGTTACTTTCAATCAATCATGTAGTAAGTTATACCAATTATATAGCAGAGAAAAGGCTTTTTCGTTGCGTAAATTAACCGACCATAAAAGATCGGACCCTTTAAGTAGCGCAATTATTTTGAAAAAAGAAATTTCGGGCCATGCGAAAACGATTAACATCAATAAAGCTTATATTGGTCGCGTCATATTAGAGATAAAATGTTCACACTATTTCACGCAAAAAATAAAAGAAGCAGCTTTAAGGTAAATTGTCGTTGTCGCCCAATTATTTTGAAATCAGAAGTTATTTTATAACTTGTTTTGGAAGCTTGCGTTTTAGTTCTGAAATGCGTAGGAGTTACGCATAGTGACTCATGGAATGATTTGCATACAGAGTCTACCACGACTCAGTGGATATTGAGTGTTATGTCATTTTTCGTCGTGTTCACAATATATGGATGCTAAATATATGATTTGAAGTTTCTGCGTGCAAAAACAGTTATGGTAACAGAAAAAAGCGCATCAAGAGATCAGTTGTCGATCTCTTCAACTGGCATGGTTTTAAGGTTCCTACCTTTAGATTGTAGACTCTAGTCAGTACAGACTGACTTTAAGGAAAACAACATAGCCATTCGTTTTATCCTTTCCGGACATCTGACAAACATCCTATAAACTTGGGCGTGCAGCAACCACATCGATAATCAACTTTTGGCTCAGGTCTACTTCATTCATGTACTTCTTTTAAACAATTTTCTCCCCACTGACAATGCCGTAATTGTGAGATAGTAAATTACATTTTGAGGTCGTCATTAATGTTACTCAACCGTTTAAGCCGTGTGGTTGAAACTATTGGCCATATTTATGTGATCTACTTGACGGTTTTGAGACTTTACTAATTTTAGCACAAGCACTTATTTCTTGGATTCATGAATTGGACGATTTCCTAAAAAGCCTGTAAAGTTACATGGGATTCCTTTCACGTCTACGTATGAAGTATTACTTCACTCATAATATTCACAGCTGAGTAGAACCCTCCTTGAGGTAAAAGTTATTGTTATTCCTCCTTTTCCAAAACTTTAATCGTGAAATTTAGTTTTTCTCTGTTCAATATCTGTCTTGAAAGGATTCCGTGAGACCGTATATAATAGACGATATTCGTATTCCCCGACGGCCCTGGGACGAGAGACTTCACAGCATGATTGCGAGGCTAATTTAAAAGCGGGGAACCTTTTTAGCAAAAACAAAAACAAACATTGGTTAGTCGCGGCTGAATCGCTGCAAAACGATAGAAATCAGCAAAAAACTGGTAGATTTAAAAGCGAAAACCTTAGGGGTAAGCTAAAGGGATATCTGTTTCAAAAAACAAAACTGTGGGAAGAGCTGGTCGTACTAACAGCAAAAGTAAAAAAGTCACGAAGCCAAAAGGAGAAACAAGAAGTTATCAAGAATATGGTATATTGTGTCGAAATGTCAATACTCGAATCCTTTTAATAAAATTTTATTCTTCTTATTATAATTCTTTTTCTCTTGCGTGTATCAGTCTGTAGCATGGAGTTTAAACTCAGTATTATCGTCTGCACCAAACTCTGTGTTCAACTGCGTGCACGTTTTTGTACTCTCGCACAGTTGTTATCGAAGATAATGTAACTTAAATTTAAAAATAAACTTTACCTAGTCATCTTTGTTCAAACCGATTTGACTTCCTTAAAATGCACATGGACTGTGTGCAGAACGCTAAGCGCCTAACTGATAAGTAATTATCCACTGAATGGGTCGTTTGCTTTACTTCAAATACACATTTAAGATTTTGCATCCGCTCTGTTAAAAAATTTAAACTGCAAAGTAGGTGTGATAACATCACCGTCAACTTTATCGCAGGCTTTTGATAAGTACGTCCATTTCAATATAAGATATTCTTCAAACGGTTTAAAGGACACTGAGAATTACAATTAAAATGGCTTCGGGGATTTTAAGGACATCTCTGTTTATATTAAATTATAGACTCGCTCACCAAGCACTCTTCTCATCAATATAATTATGGTTGGGATCGCTGTTTTTCTTGGTAATAATGAGCAGATCTCCCTTTTGTTGTTTGAAATAATGATCTCTCAAGTATGTAAGCCCTTCGAAACTTTACAATGTTAAAAATTTTCCTTAAATTCGGCAAACTCAGCCACAGTTTTTTCATATTTGTTTGCCCTCTTGGAGAGAAGGTCCCCGCATGAGCCTCGCATTCATGATCAAGGCCCACTCGTCCCAGGACTGTCGGAGAATACGAATTCTGTCTATTTTTAAATGGTACCGCCGGAGTTTTGTTCCAAGTTGTTTTTGTCTGTTGGCAATTAAGAGTGCATTTTTAGTGAAGACTCGTTCGGTAATTATTATGTTGTGCACGGTGAAACTAACCATAAATCAACTACTGAGTGTCGGCTTTATAAGAGAGCAAGGAATTTCAAGCACGAACTTCATCGCTGGCTGATGGTTTTTATCGTGGCTTTTTAGTGATGGGGTTATTTTAGAACAAAGATTGAAAGATGCCTTAGTCTTGAAATCTTTTTCTAAAAAATTCTGATTTCGATAGTGTTCAAAAGTCCTGTGAATAGTTATGAAGATTGAGAACAATTTTTTCCATTATTTATGTCGTGTTTACAAGTTCCCTAAGCCTCCCTAAGGCTGTGTAAAATAACAAAAACAACTAACGAACAAATAAAACAATATAGGGAAACGATTATTTATTTGAGGAACACTGAATAATAACGTATCCATAGTTTCACAACTGTATCATAAATCGCCAATCTGAGTTCTCTATTACTACCAGTTCAGAGCGTTTTAAGGCAATAACTCCCTCTAGGAAAGATATCAATGATAGTAGTGCGCAATTACTCCGCGGGGTAGACACTCATGAGCCTACACTATGCGAACATTAAACTATTAATAGTCGATACCCATGAAATAAAAGAATTATTGAGAGAGCCCTTCTAGCTGAATTTGCCGGTAAGAAGGACCAAAACCACATGAACTGAATTCTTGGAGGAAATAAAACACATAAAATTGCCTTTTAAAACGGTAGAAGTACGACTTTTCGAATTCTTATTAACGGCTCGTCCGACTTGTTTCCTTTCACAGGTTTAAACTGAATTTGAATTGGGTATGCAGCAGTGTTAAAATAAAGGATACTTTTCTTTGAAGGGTTCTGTTCATGGGTAACCTGCAAGCGGTCTGATTTCTCCTGTGGCTGGCGTAATCATTTCTTTTTTTCGCCCGGAATAATGAAAGAAATTGCACTTGTTTTAATCTGCGTTTTTTGTTTTCGACAGTACCCCCAAGAATTACAACAGAGCCAGAGAGGGAGTCTAAAGTTAGGGTTGGAGACAATTTGACACTGACTTGCAATGTATCTGGTGACCCACTCCCAGAAGTCACATGGAGCAAAGAGGGCCAAACGCTGCAACTGTTTAATGTTACTGGCCCAGTTCTGCATCTCAATAACGTAACGAGGAGGGATGTTGGATCTTACAAATGCACAGCAAAAAATAAAGTTGGAGAGGTCTCTCACCCTGCCGCGGTTAACGTTGAATGTAAGTAATTTTTAGTTTCAATTATACTGTTAGCTGTGCAATTGAAGTAATCAGTACCGTGCATTAACACGTTCAAGGTACTATCAAAAGGTGCAGTTGCTTTGTTATTTTCTTGTGAACTATTATCTTGATAGGCTAAAATGAATGTAGTAGTTTGGAAACTGCGATAAAAGTTTGCCCTAACCAAGACATTTGCCTCCGTCAGTGATGAATGTGGGAAAACTGGTTCTCAAAAACTGATGAACCGCGTTATTCAGTATAGCGTAGGTCAGACACCTTTCTATCTTTTCATTTCTGAGGCAGAGGCATTGAATTAAACGTAAAAGTTGAAAGCAATTTATGAGCCTATTTTTGTGTTATTACTTTGCAAAATTTAGAATCCTTGTCGTCCCATGTAAGAGAATCTGTACTCCGAAATCCGGGAAATTTTTGCTCGTGGCGAATTCGGAATTCAGGAATTTTTTGCTTGGAATCCGGAATACCGTTGAAGGAAACCGGAATGCCGTTAACGATTGAAATCCGGATTCCAAGTTCCACTGACACAGAATCCGGAATGCCTCCGCGTGAGTACCTGGAATCGACAAGACCAGACTGTTTTGGATTCCCTTTTAAACGTGGGGCGATTTTTGAAACGCTCTGCAGTTGCCTGCAGAAAGATACTTTGGGACTGTTATCAGTTTTGAGTAGAATCGCATAATTGAGTAAAATCTCGCATTCTGATTGGTTAACGAAACGAGGTATTTAGTCTGGAATTGCAAGTTGAAAACGAGGCTAAGCGATATTGTTTTGTTTTGAATCTACGCAACAACTATCGTTAAATTCTGACATAACAACTGCAAAAAAGGTTTTCTACAATGTCATTTTGAAATGTTTTCAAAACCATTGTCACCTTTTGAAGAGATGAAAACAAACAGAAGCGTTTTTAAAATTGAGCCGGAGGTTCTTCCTTGTTTTGAAGTGAACTACAAATTCTCGTTCGCAACCACGAGAAAACAAGAAAATCCAGTGAACACAGCCCAGAAAATGGTAAGCCAAAGTTCAACCAAACAAAACGGAGAAGCGACAACGGAGAAAGTGCCAGGGTCGATCGTCACATATACAGAAGAAGAGATAAATACCTTAATTCAAAGACGACGAGGCCCCTGAAAACAGGAAAAAGAGTACGCCGCTTGCAATCGTCTGAGTCAATAGCTATTGACTCAGAGCCCATTCGGGCTCGAGGAATAATTGTTAAATAGTATCACTGAGAGGTTCATATTTTTGGTAATGGATTCATAATAACCGTCACATAAATTCATTACCATATTTGTAGCTAGCATTTAACCGGTGTAAAACATATTGTTGAGGTCTATTGTTGGTAAAGCAGTTCTTAGCTTGTAGAGTCCATCAAGCTTCTAATTTTTTAAAGCAAATATACTTATTTTTCTCTTTTTATGTCTGCGATTGATAGGTCCAGAAAACCAGTGTGAGGATCATGAATTTGGAATTAGAATAACAAACATCAGATGGATACAAGCCTTTAACAACTCCAATGCAATTGAATATAAATCCTTGAAATCAAACGTCACATCAGAAGTAAGTCAATAACCCTGGCTTTTGTCGTTTGGCTTTCCCTTATCATTTGCTAATAAAAGAGTAACACAGAATTATTAAGCAATGGCTGTATAATTTCTTTTTTGTCAGGTTTACAATCTAAAGTAATGGGAAACCCGAGCCAAATTAACCAAATGCCAAAAGAAAACCCGGCTAATTGGGGACACTTACAACTGGAAAATTGCACATATCTACTTAAGTGATATTGTGAACGTCCAGGATCTAGATTAATGAGGGTATAATACATTTGTGGCTTGTATCAACAGGGTGACTCTGTGTTTAATCGGTCTGTCATCAAAAAATGTATTGAAGGAAATTCACCTGTTTCTTTCACAGATTGCAAGAATCTACACCCAATCTCAAAGTGCCGAAAAGCAACTATATGGTATAACTATTGTGGAGTTTAGGTATGGTATATGTAATTATTTATCGTTGACATGCAATCATGTAATTGTTACAAGAAAAAAAAAACAGAAGAAAATTGTATACGAATAAACGATAGCTGGAGGGCATTAGAAAAGAATTAAAACCTCTCGAGAATAACAACTTCTTTTGTTAATTACATCATTATATGCTATATCTTAACCACAGTCGATTCATGACCTTGTTAATATGGAAGCTTATCTAGCAATTCATGGAGCATGAGTATGATAATGATGAGGTAAAGGAGAGATCTGAATAATTTCTCAAATCATCCGAAAGCCTAATCCATGCGATAATAATTTTATTATTCTTTCAAAACATGCTTAAACATAAAAACAAGCTAAAACATGCTTAACCTGGATCGATGCTAAGTTCTCGTCTTTATCTTCCAGCTGATGAAATCACGTTTTACGTGTTTTTTTTTTTTCATTGAGACACGTTTTTAACTCACTTTTCAGGATCACTGATGGAAGCAAACCGGTTTAAATAGCATTTTACAAAATATGCATATTTAATTAAATAGTCATGCCTTAATTGACCCTGAGTATAAAATATCCTAAGAAAATATCCAACACCTCGCAATGCCGCCACTGGTTTCTCCGCGAAATAAAGTCTAAGGAATGGACCCAGATATTCCTACTAACGTATGACGCCTCACTATCCAGATCTGGGTCAGTACTACTGATTGGCTGGCATACTGAAGACACGTCACTACCCATGAAAACTGGGCAAGGCCTTTGATTGCAGGAAAATTTCTTCAACCAATCAGAAGCACTATCCACTTTTCATGGGTAGTGACGTGTCATAAGTATGGAATTTCTGCGCTTGTTACCCTAGGTCATTTCTCGGGAAAACCACTGGCGGTGTCACGAAATGACGACTGTTCAGTGTTTTCTCAAGCTAGATATAAAGGGATGTTAGGTATAACATATATTCTTTAGTTAAATTGCAGATATCATCCGTTGAGCTGTATTCTTTTGTTTTTGCTATGTTTTTAAGTAGCAACCGGGATATTTTGTTTTTCTTCGAAAAACGAGTGAAATGATCCGCCATCATATTTTACTGCTCTACCGAAATAATGAAACCCGGTTTTCCAGATATCGCAAACGTCTTTCAAATTTGTACAGTGATTGCTGGGTTAAAAGAGTTAGCCAAGGGATTTGGGCCAATCAGAAACAGACATAGTTTAAATGAATAATGAACAAGCTTAATTGAAAGCTGCACAATTAATATTTCAAATTGATTGCATACAATAATTGCTTAATTCTCGGACGTAGGAAGGGGGACGTTGCCCCCCCTCCTTTTTTCTGATTTTTTTCCTAGACGATAAAACATCAGCACCTGAAGTTTTCTGTAGCTGTTTGTTTATCCTTCGCGCGCATTTTGAGAAAAGTTTAGTGATGGTCCGTTACTATGGTTACGAGATAAGTAGCAAGTAACGTCATAAGTAGCAGGTGAAGCCATTTTTGAGTGAATATGCATGTTTTTTCACCTTTTTTCAACAGTAAAAGCTAAACTTGTGGATGAAATGATGCATAGTAATTATTTATGTGTCATTTTACATGTTAAGCGCAAAAAAATTATCAATTCTCACTGTTTTCACTTGCTTTCTAACTCTTGATAAAATCCAAGATGGCGACCATGTTTGGTGACGTGACTGACCTCAAACAGCGCTACCACCCATAAAACATAACCTATCTTGTAAACAATATCAAAGGCTTTCCACTGAAGGCAAAATCGCATCGAAATACTACCATCATCCCCGCGCCCCTTGTACCACGGTAGGAGTATGACTTTGCATATACGTCCGAGGGTTAAGGGCCTGTTTACATGAAGGTGGGGGACCCTAGGTGTAACCCGCTTAGCTGGGATAACCTGCCTGTCCATAAAATCTATCATCGCGTTTAAATGATAGGAGGGGAGAGACCGCCAAGGGGGTTGCCCAGCTTGAGGTAACCCTTCTCAACCAGGGTCACATTTTTCCATGTCAACGTTTCATGAAGGTAGGGTGATAGAAGAGAATTGACCGCCAAAACACGTCATTTGCGTGCCATTTTTGTTGTGTTGTGTTTTGTTGCGTTTTGTTTTTGTTTTTGTTTCTTCTTATTTTCAAGTGCTTTGCGACCATTCAACAATCATCAATAAGTGCACTGAGGAATGGTTGGGTTATTTTTGTTCCGACCTGAGGGGGTTAAAACCTACTTGGGCTCCCAGACCTCCGAGTAAACGAGCCCTAAGATATATTTTATTTTCAGAGAAGGAAGTACTATTGCTGTTGTTCGCCTACGATTTGAAAGAAACATCAGCGACCCCTTGAAGCCTTTGGAAGATGCTATCAAAGATGGCATATTGGGGCGGAATATCAGAGTTGATACACGGCTCCTTAATACAAGTATGTCAAGCTCCAATCAATTCACTCCAAGTCAATCCAGTAGGTACCATTAGTTCAATCTTAACGACGGTGACAGACATGATAAGGACTACATTATAATCACGTGACAGGGATAATAAAGGGAAACTCACAACCTGACTCCTAAATTCCACATCAAATTGCACGGAAATACGGATCAATCAAATTTCATTTCTTATTATTTTTATTACAGTCGAAGCAGGTCAAGCGTTGCTGTCGCTAACGAACTAATGAAACGATTTCGTTTGTTGATTTAAAAATAGAATGCTGATTCGATTCCCGTTTTTTGAAAAACTACAATTTCCTCAAATCGACCTCAGAATTCTGTTTTTTCTTCTTTTTTGCCAAGAGTCGAGTGCGGGCGAGTTCTGAAGTTCAAACCCATACAAACTGTCACATGTACGCCAATTTGCCGCCAAAAATCAGTGCAACAGATATGGGTCGGGTGGCATAAAACATCTTAAGATTAAGGAACCAAGAACAAGAAGTCCAAATGCTACTGTAAAGCTGATGAAAAAACAATACACGTTGTTCTGAATCAGCTTTGCAGTAGCCTTTCGACTTCTCGTTCTTGGTTCTTTATATTTTGGCTGATTAGATCTCTTTTCTAGAGATCCGACGTTTACAACTAGCAGGATCTTCGTCCACGGTTTTTGCAGTTAATTTAATCCTTTATTAAGATTAAGGGAGCTCGTAACTATTATTTCTAAACAATAGGTTATTGTTTCAGAAAAAAAGTTAAGAGCCCTCTTATCTTAAGACGGCTTAATGCAATCTGGCCCAGACCTCTTAGAAAACATGATGGTCAAACTGAGGTCAGTGTATGTGCGGTGATTGGTGGATTTCGACTCTCGGCCTTTGTCAGTTTCTTCGCGTTTGCGGTCTGTCTATTCTAGCTGTTATTTTGATTAAAGGCAATGAAAAACGCAATCGTAAACGGTAGGAAAAGGAAAGCAAATACGATTGAACAAAACAGACAAGAATAAAGAATAGGTAGACTTTGTTCATGAACCAAATCAATATTTAATTATTCAATCGAGGTGCAACTTGACTATTGGATTATTCATTTTCTGAATGGATTATTGAATCAACAAACCGAATCATTTTTCCATTTATTCATTCGACTAGCGACAAGAAGGCTTGACATTCTTTGACTGGCCTTTCACAAAAAAAGAAAAAAAAAAAAATGCCCGCCTTGGTCAGTATGTTTGTTTCTATACTTTTAACTCTTTCGAAAATGTCAAGTCACACTGCGAAGTGCATACAGAAATACAGAGAAGGTATCTGCACCGGCAAATTTTCAACATTTTATTTTGCCCTCAAAATCTTTCTACGGTAGTAAAGTCCTTATGACGTAATTGATGCATATGTGAATATACCTTTGCATTTAAGAAAAAATCTACTCAAAAGTTGACCGATTTAGTGGAAGTTAAAGAAAAATTTTCATAATTTCGGTTACTAAGAAAAGAGACTGAAGGAGATGGCAGGAGCGCAATTTGACTCCTCTTTTTAGCATCAAGTTCTATTGATGCGCTCAACAAAATTCATTGACTGCATTGGATTCGTTGACAAACTACAGCCTCTGTATGTCCAACTTCATTTTTCTTGCTTCTGTTCAAACTGTGATGACTAATACTTGCTTATTGTCAAAATTCGTTATGTTCTTGAATTATACTCCTTTTTCCAGGACTTTAATATTATTGTATAAAATTTAACGTAAATTTAAATTTAAATTACATTTACGTGTTTTCTCACCAGATAAAGTCTGACAATTTTGCAGGGAGAGTACAACGTTTTTTTGGCCCTATTCTTCTGGTCTGTTTTTCTGCCGATTTCTTTCTCTTAACAGAAGCAATTCTTTTCAGTTTTGAATAAAACTTCTTTTTTAATCTTCATACTTCGGGCGTCCCCCATTGCGTTAAAACTGAAACTGAGTAACGCGTCTTCCGGAAGTGCGTCACACCTCATTTAGCAACTAGTCACGAATCAAAATCCAAGGGGGCTACAGAGAGGTTATACTTCGCGCTCTTTTACGCTTCCACGAGCATTTCACACAGCGGTGATTCAAAAAGGTGGCCGAAAAGGTCCGTGATGATAGTATCCAGGAAAAACAGTTGATTTTGAGAAGAAAAGAAGCTTTAATTTTTACCTACACTAGAAAACCGTTAATTACTACGTGATCGATTTACCTTGACTTTTGTGGAGGAATGGATTATTATTTCTTTATGAAATTTGGCAAATACGCAAAGAGCATGTTAATGAAGAGATCTGTGTTCGACCAAAGGTTAGCTAAAATTGCCGTGCAGCTGAATTATTCGGATTTCAAAATGTGGATGAAATCACAAAACAGCAAATTGTGCCCTGGAACGTGGATTTATTGGAGCTGTGTCGTGGTCGAACTGGATTATTCTATCTTACGTCCTTATTTGTGTTACATTTCATTCGGGAATTTCTTTTTAACAACAATTCTAAGGATTCTTCTGAAATTTGGATTTTTTTCTTTCCGTTCCATCCTAGGGGGTAATTAAATTAACACCTTTTGGATGACATAGCTAACATAGTTTATTTTGATATATTATAGTTCCTCAAGAACTAAGGAATACCGTCAATGTAGTGATATGTAGATATTATCCATAAAATAACTATTAAAAATGATGGGAAAATGTGCAAAACTTGCCGGTGCAGATACCTTAACAGCAGTCTACAGTCTGAAGTTCGAGATTGGCTTAAAGGAAAAGTCCGTTTTTGATATTTTGGATTCACTTCAAGTTATATTTATCACATTTTTTCAAACTATTTCAAAGTGATGTGAGGAAAACAAAAGTGAAAGGCTTGTCTACCTCTTTGGAAAATGACGTGGATATTTCGTTTGATTTCCATGCATAAGATTGGTCTTTCTTCAGTAGACACTATGAGCTGTTTAGAGGCGGTCCATTGAAATAATGACACGACGATGATGACGATTACGGTAATGATGATAAAAAATTCACGTGTAATTTAAACGTTACATTATATATAACATCACTTGTGACCTTCATATAGCAATGCTACCAGACCCAACCACTGAAGAACCAACAACCGACGATGATGATGGGGGTCCTTCATCAAGTGGTCTATCAGCAGCTGAAATTGGCGGTATCGTTGGAGGATCAGTCGGATTTGTTGTAATCCTCATCATTGTCAGCCTCGTTATCTTCTTCCGTTGCCAGCCTAAAAAAGGTACGCTTCATTTGATAGGATTGTTTTCGCCATTTGCAGTCAAAGGTATCGAAAATTCCCTCTTGGATATGTTTCAGCTAAGGAAATTGTCATGATACTTATATTGCAAGACAGCGCCTTCTTAATGGTGTTAAGGGGGAAGTTTGATTGTTGTTGTTGTTGTTGTTGTTGTTGTTGTTATTGTTTTGGAGGAATGGGGATATTTTAATTGAGAGTTGAAGAAAAAAGGGTGCATAAACTTCAACCACTTAGTCCTCTGATTGTGGTGAGCCGTTTGTTATTTATCTACACCACTAATTATTTCCGGGAATTTTCAACAACCCCAGCTTAATTCAGGATATTCTCTAGTTTTCCATATTTTTAAACAATTATTTTAAGCATTTATTTATTGAAAACATCTCAAAAATCATCCAAAAATTCTTAGACATACATTCGACTCCCGATAATTCAAATCTTCAAGGGAAGTAGAAAAAAGTTCGAGTTATCAGGAGTTCGAGTTATCGAGGGTAAAATTATTTAGAAAATGATCTAAAGGGAAATGAAAATTGCCTCGAGTTAGCAGCTGGAGGCTCGAATTATAGAGGGTTCGAGTTAACCGGAGGTCAACTGTACTAGCATTGAACCAATGAATCCGACCCCCCTGAGTCATTATATGATTGAAAGAAATCTTGTCCATGGCTAGATTTTGAAGAAAAAGGGAAATAATTCGTGCTATCTACTTGTTATTGAGAACAATAGATAGTGTAATAGTCGAATATATAAGGGCAATTTCCTCGTTTTCATTTTTCATTTTGACTACCGCTTTATTTTAATATAGCTAAAGCTATCCCTGTTACCAACCAGCTTTACTATAAATTTTCCATTCTTTAGCAGGCAAATCATTCAGTGAAGCAGACGGATATCGCATGTAAGTACATTTGATATTAATCAATATCTCTCGCTATTAAAAGGGAGAAAAATTAAGACCCGACACACGGTAACCACTTTGGGGAAAGTTAACTCTTTGTTGAGCTGAAGGTGAAAATTTTTAAAGTTCTATCAAGAATTTTTTACTTAGGGGGGCCCCACCATGGTCCTAAAGGTTGTGATAATGAAGACTCGCGGCAACCTCGGTCCGAAACGCTCTCTCTACACAATGGTAAGGGAACAAAAGGAGCAAGAGCATATGTCTAGGTCTGGTTGCAGGAACACGATTGCTGCGCTTCTTGTTTTTTGCTAGTTTTTTTACTTACTAGATATCTGCGAGTAGTGCGTAAAACCTGTTCTTGGTTTAATCTTACTTTCCTTTGTCTTACATTGCCATACCCTAAAACTGAACCAAAGCATATACGTGACACCTGCCTTATACCTGATCGCTTTGTGAAGATCATTGTTTAGCTACAGTTTCATGCATGGATTGATATAGCCCTATCATGCACAATCAGTTGTAGTGTGGAGAAAAACTATAACACTGCGCACGGTGGTACTCGTTTTAGTCGAGGCATCACTAGAAAGTACAGTTGACTCCCGATAACTCGAACCCTCGCTAACTCGAACCTCGCGTCAACTCAAACCAAAATCGATTTCCCCTGGATTTCCGTCATACATTTACTGTAATTTTACCCTCGGTAACTCGAACCCTCGATAACTCGAAACTCCCGCTAACTCGAAGTAATTTTTGTTTCCCCTCAGATCAGTTCTATATAATTTTACCCTCGATAACTCGAACCATGTTTTGAGCCCTTAAAAAGTCGGGAAAAAAAGTGTACTGCCTCCGAAGCATTGAATTTTGAATTTCCCATTGACGTGTTGTAGGCATATAGTTTACTAGTGGATCGATAGTGGAGGCTGATGTTGTTTGTCACAAACCTAACGTGAAATAGCTTTACTTCTCAAAAAGTAAAATGCATGCTCTATTTAGGCAACGGTTTGTTACTTTACGTTCTGATTTATAATCTAAAAGTATCTTTCAATTTGCACTCAACATTTCTACAATTAAATATGATTAAAATGCTCACTGTGCAGTAAAAACCGTTTTTTTTTTCCTCACTCCCGGCTATTTCCTTCGAGCTCCCGATAACTAGAACCTTTTTTGATTTCCCTTGAAGGTTCGAGTTATCGGGAGTCAACTGTACTGGCTACCATTTAATGCATGACTTTGTTACAAACACAGCAACCCGCGTCACAACAAGTGATCTTAAATGAGTCTCAATAAAACCTTACTTTATCATGAAAACGCTCTAAAGTATTTTCAGTACGACCCAAAGGATAACGTATTAATATTCCACGATCTATATATGTAACACACAGCGGCGTGCTTAGAATGCGAGTTTTGGAGTTTGAAGTTGCAACACGCTCCCCATATCTATATGAACTCGCAACTCGCGATCCGCAGTCCTCAACTCCTAACTATATCTCGCGACTCTCAAATCGCAACACGCAACTCTATAACCTTCAATTTCAAAACTCGTAGAATACCCGGTCCCATACTCGTATTGGCTACTACTCGCATTAATCGGATCGACTATCTTTATAGATGAGGAAAGATTCACAACAGAAACAAAATCCTGCCTTATTCTTCGTAACATCTATGAATAACAAAGCAGTTTATTGGCAAATCTCTATTTTTATTTTTTTTTTGGTAGGAACAAACAGCCTCCTTCATCAGGACTAGGGACAGCAAGCCCAGCTTTTGTTGAAGCCAGGATGTATGCTCCACCCAATACCGCCAATAAAAAGGTATTAACAACGACTGTATTTCATACCTTATCTTATTGCCACAAAATTGGGAAAATATGGACACGGCAATGGCTGTAGGAAAGCACCTGGCCTGCCTTGACAATACTCTGTTTGATAAAACATACATAAACACTTGTTTAGGGACGGACTGTTTGGTAACCACAGTTTGTGCCCAAGCTGTTGAAGTATCGTGACTTATCTGACGAAGCGAAAAAAAGTAGTTTTTGGATATTTTGATAATTTTAATATAATCAACAGCTTTGTTTAGCCTGAATTTCATCCGATTACGTCGAGTCGTTATTACTTCCTCAGTAACGTCTGAATCGACCGGCCGTTAATGCCGTCCAGTGACGTCACTACTCCTTAATTCGTGCAAAAAGTAAAACACGATTTTCAAGTGGCAAACGGAGAAATATCGTTTGGAAATGTCTGCATGATACAGAATTGCTTTTTTTTTCGACCGTAGTTCATGTTTAACGTTCAAACTATCAACTGCATGCAGTACAACTCTGAACCGGTTGTACTGAATTCTATAATCAAACTCGGTCGCACTCACGCAATGAAATAAACACACACACTGAACATTTAGTTCAAAACACAATGATTTGCTTTAATTGAGAAAAAGCTGTTTGGTCCTTAACGAAGAAGAAACAAGGAAACAAGAAAAAAAAGCTAAAAGAATCATAGCAATTGACGGTAAAGATAGCAAGAAGGTCGAATCATAATATTGATCTCAGAAAACTTCGCGTAAGCAAAATCACCGGCCGTCGAAACCACAAAGCGGCTCCAAATGAAAAACCTACCGACTCTCCGCGATGATTCTTCATTCGCAGTTCAATTTAGCACAGTTGATGTGATGTCTTACAAGATTTTATCAACTTAATAAATGTAGATGTAGATGTAGATGTAGATTTCAGTTTTGAAGACAAGGGCAATTTGCTGTTTAAGATAAAAATTAAGCTTATCGAAATGTTTGAACTATACGAAAGAATGCCAGGGACCGATCCGCTGAATATCATGCGACAATCCCGCTAAAATTTTTCATAATTATACATAATTATGTGAATGTTTAGACAATCGACCAATCAAAATCACTACCCGGTTTTCGGGTATAGTGAGTGACGTTACTGGACTGCATTAACGGCCGGTCCATTCAGACGCTGTTGAGAGGAGAAAACGACTCGAAGCAATAGGATGAATTTGTTCAGGCTACAGCTTTGTTCCGATCTTGTGCAAGCTGGGTAAGTTGCTATAAGAGTCAACCAATGCCCCATGATATAGTTTTGCCCTCTTTCGATGATCATTCCTGCAAGTAGCCGACCCAAATTGTGCATACTTTATCTGCAATCTGCCAGCGGATAGAACGTCAAGATAATAGCTGTTTTGAAAAATTTGTTGCCATTCTTAAAATTGCATCATTTTTTACAGGGAGAGCCAGAAAAACGTCCTTTGCCAGCTGGAGGGAGCGGTGGACAGGACGGCCAGGGTGGCTTCGAATTGTGGTGCTAATTCTAGAATAGAAGTGGGACCGAAAACCAAGACCATCACATGCATGCGTTGTAGTTCACGAATGTGATCCCTGAGGATATAAAACGGGTGAAATATGAGCAAGTCCTCTCTTCACTATGTCCTGGTAGATTTAGCAGTAAGAAAAAAAAAACCTGCATTAATTTAATAACACTCTTGTTTTGACTGAAAAAATACGGTTTTATTCTTGTTAGTTTTAAGCAAGTGTAAGTGAGGTTGAATAGTAAAGACAATAATAATGATAATGATAATAATAATAATAATAATAATAATAATAATAATAACAATAATAAGAAGAAGAAGAATAAGAAGAAGAAGAATAATGATAATGAAAATAAAAAGGCCACCGCGAAAACTTTGCAACTGTTAAGTAATCCCTCGCCACTGATCTGCTCGAAACGCGCATGATCATAGTCTTAACTGTTAACAAGAGACTTTTAACTAATAAAAAGGCCTTTTCCATGGTTTAAGCTTCGCTTGCCTTTCATTTCTAATAGAAGCTAATTTTTTTCTTGATTTTCAAATATTCCAAGAGGTTCTAGACTAAACAAGTTAAACTTATTGATAGTCGACAATTTAAAACATAGTTATTAGAGGAGACTGGTTATGAAAGAGAACAAACATCAGATATAAAAACAACAGCGCTACAGTTTATGTTGCAAGCTCCTCCTTGTTTTATGTTGGCAAATTGCGACGGAATAAATTAATGCAACATTTTTATTGGTCAGTAAGATCAAAATGATGGGAATGCTATTGAACATTGTGCACCGTCAGGTCCACAAAAACGTATAACAAAGGAGTCTGACGGGTTTCATAACCATCAATCATCACCAATCTATTAACTATGTTTGAAACCAGACCTCAAGTCTAAGTTACGAAAATATTTTATTGTGTGTTTGTGAAATATATGAAGCAAGCAGTAGATATTTGTAAGTATGCAGCTAATGAAACCATATATGATTTTTTAAGCTAAAGTTTGTATCAAAATTTTATTATACTGTTTATTAATTCATCAACTCATTTTACAAACGAATACATGTAATTAAAATTCTCTCCATTGATTTGTCATAACATTATTGAATAATTACAGTCTGTATTTTACAAATTGGTATATTGTGTTAGTGGTAAAAGATTTGTATGGGAAAAAAAGCAATAAATGTGCTGTTACTGCTTTTTGGTGTGAAACCGTTATCTCCATTTTCCTCTGAAATGAAACTGTATTGTCAATGCTTGGACTGTGATATATCTCTAGAATGGAGCTATGTAAAGGCCTAGAAAGCCTACGAAGGGTGGGAGTTGTAGTACCTATGAAGTTATAATTAAGAGCCAGTGAGAAACCACTGCCTCCTCCTCAGTTTTTTTTCACGTTTCTTTCAAGGACCATCGCGTCGGGTGCAGTGCATGCTGAAAAAAATTCATTGAATAAATGAATACATGCATTCAACTATTCCTTCATAACCTCGATAACAATATCCACGTTATTATTTATATCAGATATTGTGAGACATCAGCAATTTCTCATACCCAGTCGAATGATTTCTGATAAGTATTAAGAATGGGATCTTCTTAGGTTTCTTTGCGACGTCAACATCCAAACTATGTTGTCACGATAGGTCACGTGAGTTGTGTTATATGATGACGCCGCCCCCTTCTGTATTACAGCACCGTCTTTGTAGAACGTATAAGCACGAGGTGGGGATTCGCTTCATAGTCTTGAATTTCTGAGATGAAAACAGTCTTGTACCATGTGAGTTATCTAGGAGAGATATAAAAAAGGGATGGTACTGAATTGCTCCCTAACATGATTAATAGACAAAGCAAAATGCGTGTACTCATCGCTTACAACCAAATACATCATAACAATTCGGATATTCATTTTTTCACCTTTGGCACAATTTGGTCACTTCACATAATTTTTTAGATTTATTAAGGTTCGGTCAACGTACATGTATAGCTTCGAAGTTATCTCACGGTCCTCATTCAGCGAAGGGAGCCATACATCGGCGCTAAAAGCCGCCTATATCCCATCCTGAATAAAGATAGGATATTGGCATTTACAAAATAACTAATGCGGTTAGTTAATGGTTAAAAGCCTATGGTTTATTGTGCCGGTAAAGTCGTAAAAAATTAATTTCTAAAAGCAACAGACCGCACTTTCTATGGGTTTACAGGCGTGATAACTTGGGATGTTGGGAGAACGCTGGAAAAGCTTGTAAATCACTCGGCTCGAGATTTACAAGCTTCTCTGGTGTTCTCCCAACATCCCAAGTAAGTTATCACGCAGGTAAACCCATAGAAAGTGTGGTCTATTGCTTAAATACAACAACTTATTTTCTCTTAACCGACCTGATGTCACGTGACGATACCCGAGGTATCGCCAAAAAATGCAACCTACGGACTTATGTCGTTTACGACGAGAGACTTTAATTGATTATTGAAGACTAGGAAACTGAATTAACACGTTATGACAATAATATCAAGGCAGGAGATGGATGAATTCTTAACATTTCATCTCCAGGGGCCAGTTTCTTGAAAGTCACAATAATTCACGCGCCCGCAAAGCTGTTGTTGACTGCGTGCAAGATAGAGGCTTCAATAGCTTGGCATCTAACATGATAAAACTATCAGTTAATGAAGCAAAATGCAGCATTTTGCTTAGTTTTGTCTGGAGTTTGCTTACTTTTCCAGTAAAAAGGCCTAGGCTTTTTACGAGAGACTGACATTTTTTAGCCGCCCGGTTAAAAAAAAAAACGGAATGACCTCTTGTAACGTTGCATATTTTGAGATATCCCGACCAATTCTTCTTGATTATTCTGCCGTTGAAGTAAAACACGTATGTTGGCGCTGACTGCTGATCGTAGGGCACTTAAATGCGACACCTGTGTGGAACCAGGCAGTGTTATTCGGTGAACAGAAATAATTACATGTGGTATATACTGGACGATAATCTACAACAAACAGCATGTAATAAATAAAATATTGTGCCACAAAAACTATCGTCGCTTTTAAAGCTAATCGGTTGAAGAATCAGGTTATATCTGGGATATGCAGGGATCATTAGACGCAAAATTCTAACACAAAAAATCGCATTGTTTAGTACCGTTTTCGTTTGAAAAGCTGGCCCTTTGTGTATACTTTTGGTTGACAAATGGTACCCCTTTCACAAACTTGTTTAGAACGCAGCATCCCCTTTAACTGCTGTAATGGGTCGTCTGTTAAATCTGTACATGAATAGATAATAGTTCAAGGCCATAAAATGCGCCGTTAGCCCCTTTAGTCCCTTCCGCAAATAGCAATGACAGATTTTCCGCTCCTTTCATGTATTTAAACCAGTGAAACCACTACACTTTTATTTACCTGCAACCTAAAGAAGATACCCTTTTCAGGCGGAGCCTCTCCGTACAGGCTATTGTAGGATGTACCCCCGGGCTTTCGTGAGAATGAAAACCATAAACAATCGTTATAAACCTGGTTACATTCTATATTTTCCATGTTTACGAATAACAAGAATGTGGAAGCTGGCATCTTGGGCTATCAGGCATTTGCAGACAACTTTATCTGTAACATCTTCCTGTTCTTTTGCCGGAATCCCCAGGAGCGGTGACTGGAATTTTTTCCTTGGTGGGGCATAACTGGGAGTATGTGTAATATTGGCACGACAGCGGCGAAGAGGAGTGCCGAAGGCACGAGAAACTAGGGGAATACGGGCCCATGCTCCCCCAAGAAACTTTTAAAATTTAAGTACTCTAGGATGCAATCTGGTGCAATTTGAACGCTAAAATTTGGCAAACACCAGGATTTTATTCTGGTCAACGAAGTAAGACAAACTTAATGACCTTTTCCAGCTTAGCAAAAAAAAAAATTATCAAACTTGAATACTTCCGTAGAAAATTATCAATTGTCAGTTTGTTGTAGCGTCGAATACATGGTTTGGGAAAGTTTTAATTGACATCGACGGTTCAAAAGCGATTCAGCATGTGATTTAATGCTCAAACAAACTGATTTCCAATATCTGCCTTGTTCAATTTGTCGAGTCATTTCCTTGTGAACGTGGATAATGATGCAGTGATTCAATCTTTCTTGCAACACACACTCTAAGATACGTCTTGAGTCTTTTAAGGGCAGAGGCCGAGTGTTTCCTCACAGCATTCGTGGCAGGTACAACAAGAAGTAACTTCACAAGGTTAAAATAATTAACAGCAACTCCGGGGAGGTTTCTCAGATATGCCACTACATCGTTCAACCCAAAGTCCATTTTAGTACCAAGCTATTCTCTCAAAGTTTGAAGCTGTGGCAGCAGCGAATTGCGCTTCAAGTCGTCTCCATAAAAACACAGACAGAATCAAGATCTTATAAAGTCACAGAATATTTCTTTTACGAATTCAAATAAGTTAAATCGCCTCATAAAATGTACGATCATCTGGTCCAAGGATGTTGAAAAACTTAAGCATGTCTCAGCCTGCGCAATTTTAAGTTGTCCCAAAGTTGAAAGTTGTTAAGGCAAATGTCCCACCTTTCCCCTTGCCTGTAGCGCCGCGCTTGATCCCTTGGTAAGGTTTAATTCCTTTTATATAAAAAATCTTTTAACTGCCACTTGTTTTTAACGATTAATTCTGCCGTGGAGATTTGCTGGGAGCCCTAACTCCATTTTAAGCTATACAGTGGTGTGTGTCCTCCATTCTCTTTGCTAGTGATATGTTTAAGTTGACTGTCTGCCGACAGCGCCATATCAGTGGCTCACCGCCTTCTGTCTATTTTTTATTTATTTATTTATTTATTTATCTATTTATTTATTTAACCGGTTTCACCATGATTACAATGCTAAAATAAGACTTAAAAAAATACATTTGAACAAGGCACAAAAACGAGAGACGAAGGTGCGGGACACACAACGGAGCGAGGCTCCAAATTAAGTGTGCCCCTTAAGAAAAATACACACTGAAATACTAACTATGCTGACTATGTAAACATTTAAACATTTTAAGAAGTATAAAAATCCTATTTCCAAAAACGATAAGAACGAATCACTCCCGCAGCCGATAAAAAGTCTCAGTAGCAGCAGTTGCCAGCTAATAGAAGATTACGTGGCCTACTCATTTGCAGCAGATCGACTTCAGGTGTTAAAGTTAGTGACGTTATAGTTTGTACGAAAAGCAACCGATAGCGTTGGAGTACGTGAGATTTAAACTGATTAAGAGAAGTAAGAGTACGAGTGGATTCAGATAACGTATTCCAGAGTTTAGCGATACGGTTAAAGTAACTAAATTGAAAGATCTTTGTGCGGCACTTGGGAATTAGTACGTCTTCATCAGAGCTGTGGCGAGTGGGACGAGTGCCTTTAGGCTTGACGTAATCATCTATGGGTAATGTGGAGTGGCCAACGCGACACTTGAAATGAAAAATTAAGTCTTTCACTTCATGCCCGTATGTTAACGGTAGCAGTTTGAGGCGAGAAAGGCGCTCATGATAAGAAATATCGTCTTGCCAGTGCGTGTCCAAGATGAATTTTGTTGCTCTGCATTGAAGACTCTCCATTCTTGTTATATTAGGAGACATTAGGAGCAAGGCTTCTGGTTGTAAGACAAGAAAAGGTTACGAGGTCGCTCTGATTGACAGTAAGATTAATAGGTATGACGCTCTCTGTTAGTGGGGCTGTTTCCGTGGAAGAAATAATATGTAAAACGTGTATAAACAACTTCAGGACGTTCAATCAACCAGTCCTGCTCCTCCCCCCCCCCCCCCTCCCCCCTTTCCCAACGTGGTTTTAGGGGCTAAAAGGGGGTAAAACCTCTCTCCTCTATTTTATCCCTCCCTATTTGAGTTTTTACTAACTATTTAATATGTAGCCTGTGATTAGTTCTAAATATGATATTAATCGATAATGTGACGTCATCAACCTGACCGCCATCTGGGATTATTAAACAAACTGTGAGAGATTTTCCCAATTAGCCTAAGATAGGTATTAATATACAGTAGTATTTTAAAAAAAGACTAATTTAATTGTGTCAAACATAGAGTCAGGTTCTGGATGCTTCCAACTCACCCACTGGGAATTGAAAATAAGGTGAACTATGTGTTTTGTTTGAATATCGAGGTAGGTTTTTAGAACTTTAAGGACTGGCAAATTTCTGTATGAAATACTGCAGGCTATATTTGACCGGTAATGTTGAGGTTTTTCCAAAATATGTTGGTTATAATACGTGACCTCAAAAAAGAAAGCCTTAACAAGTGGGAGATCTTGAAATTCTTCCTCCTGTTTGACAATGGTTTCCCCAATCTCTTAAAAATCCCACCTTTAAAAAGATAAAAAGACTATTTTAGGCGATGATCTAAAGCAAGATTTTTCTGATTTTTTGACTTTATGAATATGTAAATTTTCGTTCTTTACTAAAATCACAGATGTTATTCTCAGTTTCACTTTCAGTTTTAACGTCGTGAAAACACCTTACTAGAAGCAGCTATATCTGACTAGAGGCATGGTAAATGCACGTTTGCAGCCTGAAAAATTGCTTTCAATATATAGAAAAATATCTGAAAAAGTTTTTCAGGAACACAAGCCAAAGCAATCGGGATGCAGTTTTTCAAATTCTATCAAAATGAGACGTGCATAATATACAGATCGATTTTCGTCGGTATCTGCTAAATGCATCTCAAAACGAGGCATTGATGACCTGCACCTGTGTTTTGCTATCGCCTGTCTTTTTCATTGTTATTCCATTTATATATTTATTTATTTAAAACAAATAAGCTCAGCCGTGATTACTTGATTTTCTTGTACCGCAGCTTTTGGCTATCAAACGGCACCGGAAGAGTTTTGTTCGACTGATGAAAATTTGAGCGGTCAATTCGTTCACACGAGACCGTTCAATATTTTTGCTCTGTTCAAACAGAACTGAGGAACTCAGTTAAATTTCAACTTTTGTCAGTGGTTTTGACATCTCCCCTTGCGCAAAGTGCTGATTTAGCAAATTCAAAATGGCGTCTCCCAGCTGAGTTTCCACGCATCAATGCACCCACGCCTTCACTGTACAACAATTTACACGGTTATGTTCACATTTAGCCTCCCATGCAGGCCTTTTCAGGGAAGCTCGTATTTGGCCTCTCCTCAAAAACGCTTGCTTAACCGAGAACAACATTTCCCACTCTTTTATTCGCGTGGTAAGCGACCAATCAACAGTTTTAAGTCTAACATTTATTAAAGGTCATAAAGCTTTCTTAGTGTTTCATGCAGATCGAGTACACTACCTGCCGTTACCCTGCCGTCAAGGTTAACCTTCCAGAATTTGGAACGTACAATTTGATTGGCTTAGCTTGGGAAAGGAATGTTGTTCTTGGTTGAGCAGGCGTTTGAGGGGAGCGACGAAATACGAGCTCCCCTAAAAACGCCTCCATGGGAGATTAGTTCACACCATGCCAGTCAAAT
The DNA here is from genome assembly GCF_958299795.1 of Porites lutea. Lineage (NCBI taxonomy): Eukaryota > Metazoa > Cnidaria > Anthozoa > Scleractinia > Poritidae > Porites > Porites lutea. The sequence goes on along the minus strand of NC_133210.1, from coordinate 20,156,941 downwards.
TTTCGACCGTGCGGGCTTAAAATTTGACCTGGCTTTGGTGTTTAAATTTTTGAACGACTAGGCGTTAAAATTTTGGTACGATTAAAGTGGTTCCGTGTGAGCGGAGAACCTAAACACAGGAGTTTCCAGTGCTATTTGAAGGAGGCCTTTATAAGCTGTTGGCCCCGCTGAGACACGAGAACGCTTGGCATTACATGTATCCCACCAACCCTTTCGCGAGTGCAAAGATGGTGGGCATCGTGAACAATACTGGATGAATTACTGGATGAAAAAGTAAGAAATATTTAGAGAAGGACATGAAAAACTGTAAACAATGAAAAAGAGAGAGAATCAGTAAGAATTTGAGTAAATGTAAAGTAAGAACCATCAAAATCAAGCTGAGGGTTCTTTAGAAGCCTAATAAATCAAAAGCTTTCTTCTTAGTTCTTCTTGGCCTCTCGTATGAACAGCTTAGTCCTCCACTTGCCACCCTTCCGATGAGGTTAAATCGCCAACAAGTAAATGACTTGCTTACAAATGACCTGATCTTTCTGGCTTCTCGTTAAGAGTGAGCCTGTTTCTGATTTTATTTTACTTAATATTTATTGCTCGACCGGGCGCCAGGAGGACTGTTGAATAGACGTTTTCCCATTTTTTTTCTTGTGAAGAAAGCTCATGAAAATTACTGAGGATGTGTGTAAATGAAGTTTGTATTTTAAGGTGGCTGAACACAGTTTTGGCAGTTTCTGAGAATAGGTCATGTGCCAAATTATGATAAGAGAAAGTTTGCTGCTCACAAGCCTAAACTTGGCAGGTGAAAAATATACTAATGAAAGATTTTGACTGACAGGTAAAATTTGACGTTTTCGTAGTTGCCATGGCAACATGAACGATTAAATACAGCCTTAAAATTTCACCTTTACTCAGTTTACATAAAATTCGCTCATTTTAGAATTTTCCTATAAACTAGCACACAGCTTACTATAATTAATCATTACCATTTGAAACTTATTTGACCAAATTTTAACAGGGGGGTTTTTAGTAGTCAATAACATAATTGTACTGTAATTACTAAATGTGTCACAAAATTCGTCTGTTCAACTTCCCCTTTAAAGTTCTCATCATTTAAAAAAACGATAAAAGTAAAAATTTTGCCAACTATCACAAAATTTTATAGAGTAGATTTTGAGAAATCGTCTTCTGTGTACCATTACTTTTTTCGCCGCCATATTTGTCTGTGTAATTTAAAACACGCGCTATCGCTGACCGCCCGCAAAACTGTGTTCAGCCTTTTAATGCTGCACCACGCTAATTGCGAATTGGAACATCAATTTTTCATAAGGAATGTAAAGATTATTAAAAATAACTCTATTTTTCCCTATTACTCTCCACACCGAATTAACACTGTTTCATTTTTAAGTAAAAAGCGGCTTTTGTTTGGGTACAAATAAACGGAGTGAAATGAACAATAATATTTTACAGCTGGTGGCAAAATACACTCTTTAAAATACTTGCCAGCAATTAATTTTATATTTCGACTTCAAGGCGTCTTGATGACTCGCCATGTTTTTTTTTCCAATTTTGCTTTAAATTTTATTCATAACTAATTTTTTCTCTTTTTACAGGAAGGTGACAAAGTTTAATACAGGATTATTTTTTATACTTTAGCATTTTTGAGTTTAAGACTCAAGCTGGCTTGCTGCCGAACAGGTTCATTCTTGAGAGAAAAAAATCAATCACCTGCTTAGTGGTTTCTTTATTTTCACTTCTTCCTTAATGGAGGGAAAAAACTCTATTGCGGTTGTGTTTTTATCTCTCGTAAGCGAAAACTACTCACGTACTCATTATTCGTTATCCTGGTGTGGAACACTGACTCGAATGGAATTGACACCCTATAGCAGAAATTAAGAAATCCGACGTCCTTTTTTAACATCGTCACGCCGAATTTTATGCTAAATTTGTTACAAACTCCTGGCTTCAAGTATAGGATTATCCGCCTGTATACGTAATGCGCAAACCAGGCGAAAGTTTTGGCGGTTTCTGTCTTCTTCTGTCACTTGTTCAGCCTTACAACGCAGACGGCAGCTCTTGGGGAAGAACAATCCAGAACAATTTCAGCGAGTTCGACGCTCTTCTGACGACAATAACGCTTTTGCTGGTCATAGCTGGATTGTTGTTATGTATGTGGTGTGCATTTTGCGGCCATCGCGACTATTTCGTTTCTATTGATCAAAGAAGACTTGTATTTCATCAGCAAGCTTTGGAAAGGGCCGCTTCGTTAGCAGGGAGGACCCATTCGTCAAGGCGGAAACAAAAGCATCGTGCGTACTTTAAGGGAACTTCTCAACCAGTGCTTTCAATATAAGATTCACAAAAAAGCAACAATTGTAATAATGAATTATCTCGTTTCTCGTGAATAGAAAGTTAACCGCAAAAAGGAAAAATACGTTAGCGCGCATTGACTGGTTTTCGTGAAATACATTATAAACTCCTACAATAGGGAGACACAATCCTCATCACCTTTACATGGCGAAAGGGTTTTCTGTTTACTTGTTAACCAATTTGACATATTAATCATGGTGCTCGTCGTATAGTTCGTCTATTTTCGTTTGGTTCGAAATTTTGTTGTTATTCATCAATATATACCACCACTGAGGCAATTTAGCGACGTAGAGGAAAATAATATAATTCTTATTATAGATTAGTATTTAAAAACTATTTTGTTTGATGTATTTGTGTAGTTGAACTGACACAAGTATAGGTAACGTTTGTATTTGTCATATTTTGAAATCATCTTAGAGATGAAACAGCATAAACCCTGTTCATTAAAGTTAAAAGCTGTTAACTCATAAAATAATTATAACGTCTTGATTAAAAATGCACAAAAGCCTCACAATGTCAAAGTCTCACAATGTCAGCTGCTATGTCACGAATTTTAAAGCAATTTCATTATTAGCCAAAAAACGGTCCTTTTTTATCAAAACGTTAGCTTAAAAATAACTTTAACTATGTCAGCATTGCTTAACTCTAGCACATGTGTTTTCCACTAAATTAGTTCTTGGTCGTTCGACTGGAATTTATATATTCGAAAAGCCATCACACGGCGAGAGCTATTAACAACAATCAACTTTGCTGTACATCGGTCTTCATTTGGTCTTCTCTCCTGTAGACTCTTACAATATCATGCACTTTTCACTAATTAACAATATTTAACCGGTATCTTGACAAACAGAAAATAGGTGAAATAGCCCTTTCTTAATGTTGCTGCGATGTGGTGGCTTCCAGTTAACAGAAAATGAAACCTTATGTTTTTTGATGAGCCCTCAGTGATGAGTTTGCGTTTTCCTTGTACGCATGTCAGCGAGAGCATCGAAGTTTCTAAACCTATACGAAGTGAAACTTCTGCTAAACATTATTTTCTACACTCTATCATTCTTTTTGAGCCATTTTACGCGAAGATCCGGCCAATTCGCTGCAAAAGTATTGCCCCTTTGGCATACAGGGGCTTCTGTTAAAAGATTATTAACCACAAGGGCGTGACACCAGAATGGAACACATTATCGATTTTCGTTAAAATCTCAAGCCCTTTGTCAGGCGTTTTGCGTTTATTCCGGGGTTAAATGCTTCTAGTCACAATTATGACCATGTTTAGTGAAAACCGGTTTCTATGGTTTCAAAATTTAAAGTCACAAGAGCCATGGGGTTGATTAGGTAATATTATGATAACTGGAATGCGACAGTACTTGAGATGCGATTTATTATGAAAGGGAAAAATCATATTAAGGATTGAAAAGATTATTTTCGACACTAATGATAAATCTCAGCTTCCTTCCAATTTATCTTCAATTTATTTTGTCATACTGATTTCAAAGAACTCATTGCAGGCTGTCTATTAGAAATGTAACACAGTTAAAGGGGCTGATTGCACTGAGTATTGGTTGGAAAATTTGTGTTAAGTGTTTCTACGCTTGGTAGTTAAAAAAAGTCATTTTAACCCTAGACTGCAAAACAGTCGATTTTTTCTCAAAATCCGTAAAGAAATCGATAGAGCGTGGCGTAAGAGTCTTACGCGCGCGCGAAGCGCGCGAGACTCACATTCCCTACGGGCGTGTGAGGCGAGTCTCGTTCTCTGTTTTCAGCCTCGTTGCAGACATTTTGTTTGACTGCTCAAGCGTACTTGAATACGCGAAAATACGGACTGTTTTGCAGTCTAAATATAAGTGTTATTACGCATCTCTTCTACCGTGAATTTTGCAATGAATGCTATAACAAGTGATTTTTAGAGTTAATTTATTCACGGTCAAAGTAACACGCCCTTAATTGACCTAAGAGAGTAAAGACCCCTGATGATGATATGACAGTTGTTAGGACGATTTATTTCGGTGTCAATCGAGCATTTTGGCCCATATAACTCTCTTTGATCCTGACTGGAAATTTCAATTTAGTGTCCGCGGGCAATATTTTTAGTCGGCTGACGAAATAAAGTGTGCTCATCATCAATTCGCTTTCTATGTCAATAGAACTTACTTAAAAATAATAACCATATCATGGAGTAAATTTGCAATTGATCAGTGTTAAGGATTTTAATGAGCATCGTAAGTTTGACCAAACAAAATTGCTCATCCTCTCCTCTCCTTTATCAGCTAACACTGTCAGGTAACAAATGTTGGAATCGTAAGTGACAACTTCGTTCACAAGCAAAGACAATTTAAATTAGAAATGGAAAAGAATGTCATACACTTACGCTTGTCTTAATTATTTTAAATTGCCTTTTAAATTGGTCCTTAAAAAGCATAAAACATTTAAATTAGAAGAAATAGAAAAAAAATTAAAGGTTTTAGTGACAAAATTGGAACATGCCCGTACCTTCCTCTTTTCTTAATTCTCGCCGATGAGCAACATGATGCATTTTTTTTTTTTCTTTTCTTAATGGTAGCCATTATCTAGATTGACTGGCAAACGCGTTATTCAAGTAAACAAATTTCAGGGATATAGAATGTATCTTCTTTGTCGTTTCTTACTTAAGGAAAGAAACAGTGCATCGAAATTTGGGGTATGACAATGTTTCTTAACCATTGCAGCGGACGGTCTTCCACCGTCACTTCACGTGACCACTCTTCCACGAAAGAAAATAAAGATAAATATTTTAAAAAATGTGTTTAATCACCACATTCTCGCATTAAAAATGAATTACAATGTGTCTTCAATATCTAGAAAAATTACAAAAACCTTATTGGGACTGGAGTTTACAATATAATAATTAAAAATAGCAGAGAGTAAAACCTAGTAAAATTACAAGAATATGGTCCACTCATAGTTACTACGAAAATTATACTAATCTGAAAACAAATTGTAAACTAAGCTAAGAATAACATTTAACTTTTAAAAGATGTTGCATGCGTTGGCCATTAGGATATTACTAGGGAAAAAGCTTCGCCTAAAACGCTCAGCTTTACATTTAAAAGACAACCAAGAGTTAGAACTTCAAAGAGAATAGTCATGAGCGACAGTCCTAATCTGGGTTACATGTTTTGGCAAGGGCCCACCTTTTACAATTTTGCCAAAAGTCCACATACAGAGTTCATTGCGCCTGTCCTCAAGTCTAGTGATTTTAGCAAGTTGTAAGGCTTCCTGGTATTAAGATCGGCGGTATTTTATCCTTAAAGCACGCATTTGGACCCGCTCTATTTCACTAGACAGGTATGCGGAAAGGGCGTTTCATTTCATTTCAGACTGTCAGGGATAACCAAACCTAGAACCTTGTGTGAGCGAGCTGTTTCGAGTACTTGACCATCAATTCGTAAAGGGGGTAACTAAGGGGTCTCTTTAAAGAAACACACCCATAGCATACTTTATGAAGTGTAAACAGACTTCAAAGAACAGGGAATTTTTTCGCTTCATTCAGTATTCTGTGTCTTGAAGACGTCAACTAAAAGATCGATGCATACCCTTTGCAGAATTGAGTAACAAAAGAAACATTTTAAACATAAACTGAGGGAGTCCGGATGGCAAATCTAGCACTATTATTTAAGGAAAAATGTAATTGTTTGACTGGAAATGACTGATATTTCGAGATATTTATATTCTTGTTTGCGCTTGGATTAAAAAAGGCAATCAAAAAAGTCAGCAAAATCTGTTGTACAACTTTATTATATTACTTATAACTAGCTGTGTGAGATATCAGAATAGTAGTTCCTACTATGTTTGTTCGTTCGTTATTTTCCTTCTCTCTTTAACACCTTAAAAAGTCACAACACGCACCGCTGTAAAAGAAACATCTTTATGTCAAGTGCTTTACTCAACTTAATCATGAAAAAAAATTCACACTAGTCTTGTTTCTATTATCCATAGTGACAAAAATTCTTATCAGAGTTGAATTTTTGGACGAAAGAATAGTTAATAAACAAAAACAATCAAAAGAATTGCCAAACACTTCCTTTTAAATAGACGCTGACCTAAGACTAACTGTCCTAGTGGCAGCTAGAAAATGTGCGTCGGTATCTGTCGTATCTTTCCAGTTTTCCAGGTTTTACTGGAACTCTTCCCAGCCGCCAATAAACATGATTTCTCGCAGCAACTGTTCCTGTTACATCGGTATTTTGTTACTCAGGTTTTATTGCTATCCACTTTGTTCCCCCTACAAGTTAAAAAAAAGTTTCCGCATTTTTTGGAAGTTTTTTGCGCTATCAAACTCGAATAAAGCGAAGAAAATAAAATTAGATTATTAAATGAGTATAAATACGAATAGTAAATTAAAGAAACAAATTAAGAGGTGAATTAAAAGTTAAAATCTGCTTTTCACGGAACATTTCAGCTAGTATGTTCAACCACGTGATGTTCTCAAGAGAATTTGCCTTTTTTCCTTTCATAAATTTTGCACACAGACGTGTGCGGGGGTTCAGGGCGACGTTTGAAAGAAATAGTTTCCTGGCTTTTTTTTACCATTACTTGGTCAGAAGTGGATAAAAACAATGTACAAGCTAAAAAGTTCTATTCGAGTGGGATTCTATAATTATTACCCCATTCATTTCATTTTCATTTTTTTTCCAATTTGTGAGTTTTCAGTCGACGTCTCTGCCTAGGTGTTTGTTCGCTCATCTTGCATTTTACACTAATAACTTTTCAATTAACCTAACGGAGAGAGAAGATTCGGAGCATGAAAATATCCTTCGGATCACTAGGAGCTGATACTAAAATGTTTCATTTAAGATACGGAAAACGGGCAACAAAAAAAATGTAACTCATCTTGCAACATTGCTGCAAAAAGATTTAATAGCGACATGCAACAAATCAGGTATCAGACTGAACGTAGGTGGTAAAACACGTAATATCGCTATTCAACTCGTTTTGCAGCATTGTTGCAAAACACGTTACACGTTTTTGTTACCCGTTTTACCGATTGAAGCTTTAGTCTTCACTGCACCCTTCATCCGGAGTAGCGTTGAATTAAAATGGATTCTGAATTCTAGTTTACAACATTAATCTCTCAAGTTTAAAAGGTTAAATTCGATACTTTTTTATCATTAAGATAACGTTACATTTTCTCTATATGCGGTACTGTGCTATTCCGCATGAAAACAATGTTCGATTCCTGAACTTTGTGAATGGTATGAACCCAGGGGTCATTTCACCCATCGTTAGGGTGAGTGGAGACTAAGACTAGCAAAATCGATCGATTAGCTTGAAATTCTACCCTGCCCGGTTCTCTTAACAAGATTTTTAGTGGCCTTGTCTACATATGCTTGGGTGTAAGGAGCGTCGTCGAGAAGGAATCTGGGTGCGAGATTTGCCAGGATCAGCGGGATACGGCGGCTCCGGGAAGGTGTGCTTCATGTAAATTAAGATAAAGAACAATTCGGCAAAGCAAGCCAGCCCGACTCCAGTAATGAGCCCTTGAATGAGAACAATTAACTTGCGTCATATAAAATGTGCAATACCAACACGGTCAAAAGAAGGTACCTCTATAACAGCTGCAACTGTCTGCAGACTCTCCCCCATCGTTGGATTATCATAACTGGTAATAGTCACCTTTTTGGAACCACTGGGTAAAGACAAGAATTAACATTGATTAAACACGGCAGTCACTGAGAAAACTCCTTCTAAGTAGTAATGATCTTTACAGCAAGAAGCCCAAAAGTGTCACCGCTTTTGATTGATTCATATTCTTTCGTACAGATTTAATCCAATCAGGAGCCAGCTGGAAACTGTCCTCGACTTCTGATTGGTTAACGTCTACACGAAAGGATGTGAGTTAATTAAAGGAGGTCACACTTTTGGGCTCCTTGCTGTAAAAGGATCATCTGAACTAATCACTCTGCAAAGAAATAACTGCAGTTCAATAAACACTTATTAAAAAAGGATTTCGACTCGAATCACGATTGTTTGTTGGACTGTGCGAATGGACCGACTTAGGTACTACGACTAACAAAATCTAGGAAGGAAAATAATGGCATCGGAAGGAATATCTATAATTAATTGCTCGCGACATTTACTTAAGTCAGTGAAATTATCTAGGTCTCAGTGTCGTATCGCTTATTCTTATTCTTAACTTTGCGACTTTTATGTTCACTGGTTGCCACCATCTCACCTAGGGTCTTCCGTAATAATTGCCTTCTGTTTGTTTTTACGCTGAAGACCTTCCTTTTTTGTGGAAGATTTCTTCCACTGTATATTTTATTTTTTAAAAAAGAAATTTTAGGTTAGTGAACGCTCTATTTTGCAAAAACAAAGCGGTTCAAAGAACATTCCAGTCGCTTTATTAATATCCTGTGAATACAGCCGTTTCTCCTCGCTCCTCGCCGCGGGACAGGAGTAATTACCATGTACTGCCCACCCCTTACATTTGAGGATTATTGGCTGGGTTGGTCAGCAAAACAAAAAAAAGTTAACATAATGGGCTAATAAACCGGTAAACGAAATTCCATGCGTTTAACGCAAATCAGTGTTTACATAATAATTCCGGTATTCATGAGGTTCCAAATGTAAATTTGCTTGATTTTATGTTTCTTTTGGTCGATTACGCTAAAGGTTTGTGTTCTACTGCGAACGAGCACCAGCAAAACTCAGACGCTTTCTCTAAAGAAGAATATATTCCAGGAATATTAACTGTTTTGTAGTAGATTCATCACGTTTACAACTCCGTTTAATTTAAATTTGACCTTTGTGGCCTTTTGTCTTTTGTCTGTCATTCAGTGTAACTACTTTGTCGACCACTCAGAGCTCCTGACCAGATTTCGGACAAATTTTACGTCATCAGTGTCGAATTTCTGTCGCTAAGGTGCAGACTTTCCTACTGGCGAAACGTTCCTATCGGTGAGGAGCAAGGAGTAGCGGCTGTATTTGCAGGCTACTTTATCAACAGTCAAACGAGCCTTTTTTTTGCGCTTTTTTTTAGCAGAGAGTTCAGTTTGTAAGAGCGTTTCTGGGATGTTTTTCATGGTCTTGGATAAGTCCGTATGCGTCACTAAACTGCATGACTGTTAAGGCAGTAGAAAAAACGCCGTAATGGTATCGTACAACTCATGAAAGGAAAACATAATCAGGATCACTTTCATCAAGTATGATTATAGTTTAACCAACCTATCGTTAACGTTTGTTACTTCGCCTCGTCCTGATAAAAGAAAAACATGTTTCAAATTAGCTGTTATTGCAGTACATCTACATGTACTCCAACTTTAAACTAGAAAACACCTAAATCATATACATTGTACTAAACACAAAAAGAATTCAGGTACAGACTATTTTCCTGACCCTGTTAAGACCTAGTCTCCTTTGCAGGCAATTCCGGTTACACTGACCGTGAGTAGTCTCAGGACGAGAAAAGGAGAAAAAATGTGATGGAGTTGCCTGCCAAAATTCGAAGAGTGAGGACCCCGTCCTTCACCCTTGTGGATCAGTGACAAGACCCTGGCCCTTCTGGGGGTTTTCGTCAGACAAATTATTACAAATCCAGAAAACAAACTAAAAAACTATTAGTTCTTACTGTAGGTCACGGTAAACGGCTTTTGTCTCTCAAAATATCCCCGTACACAAATTGGATTTGTATGCGCGAGCCAAAATGTCAAGAAGGTCATCACCTTGTAGATATTTGACAGGTATCACTGTCACTCTCCGTTCTCTGCGCCATTCTGCCACTCGTTCTCTAAAACAGGACAGTGAAGCCTGCGGAGGAGGCTAGTTCAGAACTGGCTTTTCTTTTTGCTTAATAAATACATGTCCAAAATCTAGGCTTAACTTCACTGACACAGTAACGTTATTTGACGTCATTATGACGTCATATTGTTGAATTTATTAGTAGAATCCAAATTCCCTCTTTAAGTGGCCATAAAGCGACAAAAATACTTAAATAGTTTTAGGGGTCTGATAAAAACAAGAGGCTGAATAAAACATTTAAAATAAACTTTAACAATAGAAGTGATGGCATGATGACCTCACTTATCATTAAGGAAGGAACCAAAAGCATCGGCCGTCTTGGATCTGCTCTTTTGAATTGATTAGATGAACTTCATTTTCATCAAAAACGCGTTCAATTCGCCGGGTAAATCGTCATACAAATGTTGATCTGTGTATGAAAGGATGATTACGAAGCCAAAAAAATCTGTAACGTATGAAATAACGAGAGAAATGAATACTGTTGATAATTGAACCCAGCATCTGCAATTAGGTCATCTTAAAATTATGATTTTTTTTCTTTTTTTTTCTTTTTTTCTTTTCTCAAATTAGTCACTAAAAGGCCTGGATCACAAGCAGTTATAATTGACATAATGCTAAATTAAGGGTGATATAATCCTAAATAAGTAAAAATAGAAATAAAAACCCGTCTAATAGAACAAAATGCAAATGATACTCCAATAAAAAGCCATTTGCTTCCTTGAATTGTTGAAGAATAATTTTGACTATTTGATTTTCCACAAATCGTTAATCCCATAGACGGGCGCTGTCAGTAGAATTCAAAACGGTTCAAATCTATTTTGAAGTTAGTTGTGATGTTTTCTTTAAGAGCTGTACTGAATAGGATGTCACTTCACAATGTTTAAATTTGTTTCAGTTGGTCAAGGAACGTTCGGGTGAATAAATTAATGTACAACTGAATGCAAGGGTAAAAAAGGGTGTAACACGAGTTTCGCTGACTGATGAAAGCTTGCTTTATGCCTCCAAGTTTGTACTATTTAATATATATTTTCTATTAACTTTTTTATTTATCTCATCATGATGATGAGGAAATTTGATTATATTGTTTGCCTGAAAAATTAAACAAACAATTGCATCCGGTAGTAGTTATTCAAATTCGTATTTTTAAAAACAAGTGCATTAAACTCCATGTTTCAGTTGTTTATAGTTTACTGCTTCGCAATGATATATTAATTAGTCTGTGTATTTCGGAGTAAACAAACCTCGAGAGCGTCTCTTCAATGCTACAGCAGCAACTAACAGTAACACAACACAGAAGCCGATAGTTACTCCTGCAATTATCCAGTGAACAGTAATTCCAGGGAGGCCTTGCTGCTTCTCTTTTACTACAAAATAGGTTTACATGTTAGTTGATTGGGTTTTTTTTCAAGCATGCCCGTTTGTTGCAATAAAGTGTACAGCTATACATAATATCGCGGTAAACGTGCATAAACTAGCGAAATTGTACCGTGAAGTTCCGAAAGTAACGAACCCGGCCCCGAAAGCAGCGATAGAATTTCAAAAGTGTGAAAATACCAAAGGTAGAGACCCTCCGAAGATAACGATCCTTCGCCTGAAAATAATTTCCCTTTTCGCAAGAAGTAACGAAAATTAAACATACAACAAACTTTACCAAACTGATCCGAGGATTATTTTAAAAGGTTATAAAGATCTTATTTGTGACACTCCTTCTGAGAGTTTATGTAACCAACGGTACATTACATTATTTTCTTTAATTCCAAAAGTCTTCCTTTCGTTTTTTGAATATCCAGACCGTAATCGAACAGTTCTTTTGAATTTGTATTTAAAAACGAAAAAACATGAAATAAGTTTTCCCAAGTAAAAAGTGTGGATGTTTTCACATTTGTACCATGTACGGCGCACGTCTTAGCTACCCGAAAGTAGCGACCCTGGCTGCTAAATCCGAAATTAACGACGAACTCTTCGGTAGTATCACACAGCGTGAAGCCTATGATTCTTCAGATTAAAAGACTTACTCCACCCTTACCCCCACTATAAAACTAGAATTTACTGTGCGAAAGTCTTATAAACTCGATGTTTCGTGATGTGTTCTACAAGATTACTTTCAATTGCTATTTTAAAAACGTTTTGTGTGATGCTAAGAAACTATACATGTTACACTTATTTAACACATTCTTATAAATCGCGGCCTAGATTATTGCTTTAGGGGTTTCACTACATTAGGCTCATCGAAAAATATCATAATTACAGGACGTATAAGTGCTAATGTTAAACTGAGATACAAGCACTGTTGTTTTAGCAGCGCTTGGAACCATGTATTTTGTAATACGACTCGTCATTATGTCTCACGTGTCATCATTCCCAATTAAGGCACTAGCCTTGAACGATATTAATTAGCTATTTAAATTAACAGGAGCGAATTATCTGGGGAAAGAATGTGGAGAAGAATATTTTATCAAAATCTTGAAAGGTTGCTAATAGGCATTAGCACATGAAGGGGAAGCCGTTACCTGTTGGTTCTTTTGTTGAAACCTCCCTCATAGTAAACTCACTGAAACCCACTACATTCCTTGCAGATATTCTTACAATGTATTCGGTGTTGCTCTTCAACTCATCCATGAGACACATCATGGAACCTGTTTGATTTTCCATCTGCGTACAGTTTATCCACTCATGTGATTCTCCCTTTTCTTTAACCTGTACCATGTAACCGAGAATCGAAAATTTTGGTTTAGCGGTAGACTCCTTCCAGTGAATTTTTAGGTTATTAAGACCTTCGTCAATTCGTAGGATCTTTGGGGGGTCTGGAACACCTGTGGAAAAAAATGAAATCAAGGCTAGCATATGATTAATATGTATGATAAAAAAAACGAGCGAATTTGCTTTGCCTTAGTTAGGCAATTTCTCAAACGCGCACCATTCTCGAAGAATTTCCATTAAGTTTGTTTGAAATTGAATTTCAATAGAGAAAGGCACAATTTTTCTCTTAATTGGTTAAAGCAGAAACTGTCGTTTTCCTGAAAAGTAAAAGAAATTCTTTAATTACGAGAGAACGAAGATCTTTTTTACACACAAACACCGTACAAATAATCGCCTTTTCCAAACGTATATCAAACAAACAGGAATTCGGCAAGAAATTATGCCCGTCTTACAAAATACATACCCCTTGTGTCCAATTGAGCATACCATATACTAGTTTTTTTAAATGAATAATAAGTGATATGTTTTAACTTTACCATAAAAAAAGAACACTGGACGTATTCTTACTAAGTTGTTTAACAGTTACTTTGGCTTCTGCTGATCCAAGAATATTTTTTGCCATGCACACTACAACGTCAAAATCACTCGCTCGTTTGGGTGTGAACCTGAGAATACTGGTGCAGGAGTAACCTTGGACAGAATATTCTACTGCGCCATCATGACTCCATTTAATTTCTGGCAATGGAAATCCTACTGCTTTGCACGTTAATGCAGTTTCATGGTTTAGCCAAGAGGTGATTTCCCTTGAAGGTCCAACATGTTCTATTTCTGGTTTATCTGAAAGACAAAAGTTGTAAATATTTTGAGGGACATTTGTACCCGTTATCGTCTTAAGCCTCTAGCATGGTCAACCATCGATGGGTTTCTCTTCAGCAATCAGAAGTCAAATTAAGGGCAAACAATTTTCCGACTGTTGCCGGTTTGAGTTACCTGGAATTTTGGGAATTACAACCGCGGATTTTAGCGAAATGTGAATGTCACTTTATATTTGTTCACACTTACGATTTACTTTTATATCAACGTGAGCGGATTTAGGATTTGCGACGCCATTTGCTGCTGTACATCGATATCTTCCAGCTTTTCTTTTGTTGATACGTGGTAACGAGAGAGATTCCAAGTTAACAGATTCCATACCATCCGATGAGCTGCCCAGAAATGTCCAGGTGACCACTGGCTTTGGAATCCCCGATGCATTGCAGAATATGGTGACATTTTCAGTCTCGTTTACAGTAACCTCGTGGGAAATAAAGTCAATCGAAGGCGGAACTAAAACAAATTTTAAAAGGCAATGTTAGCGATTATCCAACTCTAGCTTTTTGGAACCGTGGAAAGAAAATTAAGGATGGGATAATTTTAGTGCTGTTCCTAGTTTAATCCAATGATATCCTAAAAGAAACAGGCAATGAAACTTTCGACAATCCTAGGGCTACCAAAAAATTATAGACACTTCAAAAGCAGTCAACAGCAGTGCTATTAACTATTATGTATTTGTTCCTTTCCTGCCCCGGACCACCTCTAGAAGGAAGAGAATAATGTATAAATTAATATATGACTTTATACTTTTATATCGTTTTTAATCTTGAATCATGAAATTCTACCGTGTACCAGAAACAACAGCCAATTATAGAGCGTTTTCACATGACCTCACGGCGGCCATATAATATTGGTGTTCCAAAACAAAGAAACAGCGCCATGTTGGTGTCCCAAACCAATGCCGTGAGAGTTGATCTCCTTTCTTATGCAAACGCCTTGTTTTGTTCCAATAAATTTGCACAGATGCTGGCCACGTGAGTAAAAACGCTCTATAATTTTCGGTTATGTTTTCACACTGCAAATAAAGTTTTTGCTTTTTCTCAATATCCTAAGAAATTGCTTTCTTCACTTTGCTAGAGAAAGGTAAACAAATAAGGGTAAATTAGCCTCATTTTTTAAGTAAAGTTACCCATACTGATAGATAAGGGACAAGGACCAAACTTCATTTCTTCGTTCTTTTTCTTAAAAGCGCAGATAAACTGGACAGTGGAACGTTAAGTCATTATTTAGGCTCCTTGGCAGGCTCCAAAAAGTAAGGAAATGAAGTGGAAGTATTAGCTTTCCCTCCCTTTTCCATTTTTAATCTCCTGCTTAGCAGCTTAACATATACCTTGTACAGTCAGGTTGACAGTTGCTATGGGGCCGTATCCAAACATGTTCCATGGAACACATTCGTAGGTTCCACCATAAGACGTGTTGACGTCTTGAAGAGTGAATGTATTGTTTTTGAAGAAACCCAACGACACATTGTTCAAGCGGATTTCCAGGTTTGGAGGTGGGTTACTCTCAGCAGTACACGAAAAAGTTACAGAGTTTCCCGCTATCACTCTGTCATCTTTGGTGTCTGATCTTAGGCGAGTTTCGACTGGTTTGTCTGTTGAAAAGACACAGGAGTATAAATATAACCAATCACAATCCATAAGGTCGTCTCTTGGTTTACTATTACCAATGAGCCAAGAATGTTTCTGAATTTCATATTAACTGGCACACAAACCCAATTAGCCCAGAACACTTAATGAAATAGAATGGGATCTTTAAAAAGTGTAGTCGACCAGCAAATATGCCTCTCCGTAAACTGCCGCTTATAAGCCCATCCGCTTATAAGCTCCCCCGGTTATAGGCCCACCTACGTGCAAACAAAAAAATACATCCGATTATAAGCCCATCAGGATATAAGCCCCCCTCCAGTTTTTCTTGTTTTATTAATATTAAGCACTCTCAGAGAACACTATTACTTCAACAAATAACTGGAAAAGATTACGGAAGAATAACTTTATTACCATTTTATTATTGACAATCTTTATTTCAACATATCGCCAAATGCTTTGAAGTAACTGTTCATTGTTCTCCTGTAGTGTTACAGTGCGTTTCACAAAACTTTTGACAAACTGTATCCGTTGTAAGAGTAATAAATTTAAATCATACGTCGATCAACAGTGCTGTTGCTCATTTTGAAACGTTTTTTTTCGTCCGCTTATAAGCCCATCCGGATATAAGCTCCCCCGTTTATAAGCCCACCTAAAACCCCTTACGAACTTGTATAAGCCCAGGGCTTATAAGCAGCAGTATACGGTAACACTCAACAAACCCATCTGCCAGTCACTCTTATGTCTTCCCGCACATAGTAAGTCACCTGATTAGAGATCATTTCACGCTAAACAGTAAAATGAAAGGACCTCATATTTAAATTCGGGAGCGAGGGAGACCGTGCATATAACACAAAATGAAAAAATGGGTCAAGCGAGAATAAAAATAATTGAAAACAAACTTACAATTGAATCTTACTGAAGATAGTGCAGTTGCATCTCTTCCAACTCCGTTACTAGCTCTGCACTGATAAATTCCAGAATGGGTTTTGTTCGCCTTATATATAGTAAGAACACCGTCTGGTGAGTCCAGAGTTGTAGGGTCTGGTACTTTAGTCCACGTGATGAATGGCCGTGGATTACCTGTCGCGTAACATTTTAGACGCAGTTCCCCAGTTTCGTTCAATATTTGGGTACTGGTTCTCCTAACGATAGTAGGTGGATCTACGGATAGGGAAAGTCTTGCGATCAACATTTTGTTAAGTAACGAAAATATAGCCTGTTTAAGAATTCAGTCACAAGATGAAGGAAAATTGTAAAAACGGAAATGCGTTGCTATCGAATAACGGTCTCCAGTGTGTAGTGTCGGGTCTCAAGGGACTTAATGTAGGATAATTAGATGCGAAATGAGCGTTAACACTCTAAGAAAAGAGGGACTTGATTTGTATATAGGACAGTGGTGAAGGATAATTAGATGCGAAATGAGCGTTAACACTCTAAGAAAAGAGACCCTTGATTTGCATATAGGACAGTGGTGAACGGACTAGTAGGAGGACTATTAACGGAACTAAGGGCGTATGATGTAACCGTTTATTGAGCTCGATTCGCGACTTCACAGAGTATTTGTCAGTCAAGAACTGCTGGTTCGGCGCTGCTTGGACAATGTAAAGAGGCCTCGTTAATTATTCCATTTGGATGATCTAAAGAATTATGCAGCTAGTAAATTACGTGTGGTACAAAACCTCCATGCTGGGGGCGCCATGCTGGGGCGCAAGAAACGTACTGTGAAAACAGTTTGTCTCGTCCCAGTGAGTATTTGTACCACGTGACTGACCTGCTGCAAAGAGCCTATTACATTTCCAAATGATTTTTAACTTTGGTTGTAGTTCCCGACTTTGATACAGATTCATGTTAGTAGAACGATATCAAGCCAAACAAAACATAGGCCACAATTTCATTCGTCCTAAAACTTCTTTGAAACATTAAAATATCAGCTAAAACTTACAAATGACATTGATGTAAATAGTAGCAATCGCCTCTTTTCCTACACTGTTTTTGGCGGTACATTGGTATTTGCCAGCTTCAGTCCTGTTTATATTCGATATATTAAGCACTTGACCGGGTGGATATGAACTGTTGTTGAAACCATTTATCTTTGACCACGTGACAATAGGAGGAGGTCTACCATCACTGGGACAAAGAAGCCTTGTATCAGCGCCTTCAGTAACGTTGTATGACTTTGAAGGTAGACTGATTAAAGGTGCATCTACAATGATTTCAAAAGCACATTTCTTAAAGACCTCAAGGAAATGACAGCATATTAACAACATACTTAAAACTGATTTGATACTACCGCTTAAGTTATATACGACCTAGGGTAGTCTCTCAAGAACAATCTTCAAACATTTATTCATATCTAATTCACTAACGAGCGCTAGCTGTCTGATATAAAAGTATTTTATTATTCATGCAAAATGTTTCTCCGTTCCTGATTGGCTCAAATTCCACGGGTAATTCTTCATAACCCGAGCTAGCGTTGTTCAAATTTGGAAGATGTTTACGATATGTGGAAAATGACGACAGTAGTTCAGCATAATTGTCAGAAAAGTGGACTGGCAACCGAGAAGCCCTGGGGACGAGGGTAGAACAGTACAAAATGGCAGAACATTTCACTCGTTTCCCGAAGAGGAAATAAGCGAATTACGAACATAGCAAGAACAGCAAGAATGCGACTCGACGGAAGACATCTGCTATTTTGAACATCCATTTATCTTCCAAACTTGCCGAGAAGCGGAGAATGGAAGACGGAAACGTTACATCTACCAAGGTAAGCATGTTTTAGCTTGTTTTTAAACTTAGAATTATTTTGAATGAATAATAAAACAATGATTAGATTCGGCTTTCATATCATCTGAAAAATTATGGAGATCGAGGAGGGTGTTGTCAATAATGCCATCCTCGATCTCCATAATTCTTCAGATCATTCTCAACCTCATTCTATAGTTGTTAAATGTTATATTGAGAGTCCCCATAGTAACACTTACTTCTCAACTCCTTTAATTCTGGAGCCATCCAGGTCATAAACACCTAACATCAGACTTTATTGCTAACGCCTCAGTGGCATTGTGGCGTTAAAATTAAGACTTTGACTGGGTTCAGCCAAAGATGTTAGCTGTTAGGTCTGACTGACTAACGCATAAGTAATTAAAATGCTACTAGCCCCTGCATAATAAGTACTAGACCTCCCGTGGCTATTAGTTTCCTAAAAAGGGTAGAGATCTTTCCCCCTCGGTTTCCACTCTTCAATCTATCATTTCCAATTTTGCTTTGCCATTCCAAAAAAAAAAACAGTCAACTCATAAAAGGCCATAACTATTTAGTTACATAACAGGCACAAGATCCGGATCCTTGTTGGTTTTGTTCTGTTCTGTTTTGTTTTCATTTTCCATTGATGAAGACAGCAAAACAAAACAGACATAACTGAAATGCAAATCAATAAACTGCAACGAAAAATGCCCTATCGTGAAGTCTAAGCTGTATACTTACTATCACATTGCAATCTGAGTAGACTTTAAGATACACTTACAGTTAACAGCGATCGTGACAGAAGCAATCGCGTAACTAACATTATTTTTCGCAGTACACGAGTAGGTCTCTCCATGTTGCACTTTGCTAATGTTTATTATGGACAGAATTGTTCCCAGATGCTTCCATTCCTTGTTTCCTCGTTTGGTCCAAGTCACATCAGGGGGTGGTTTGCCAGTTGCGTTACATGAAAGTGTCAAATTTTCATTTTCTGGCGCTGTTTGGTTACTTGAGATAGAAATTATCATGGGGCGTTCTAAAAAAGATTTTAATAGAGGTTAGGGGATTGAGTGATGAAGAAAAGGCTGCTACACTTGTAGATGTAAAGATTAATCTTATACACAGTGGTCGTGTACAGATGTACGTTTGTTATGAGCTAAAAAGCAGTCTCGGTTGAAAATGAGTTGCAAAAAAACTCGCTTAAAATGAAGATAAGCATTTGCATGTTGAAAAATAGCTCGTTAACTAAGAACTACGAACGATGTTGTTTTCAGGTAGGAGGAAGACTACTGATCCAGTTAAATAAATGATGAAATTCTTGCCAAGGTTTCCCAACTTCGAGGATTGTTTTAAGGTCATTCAGTATGCACGAATTAACACACCGAAAGTGGTTTAAGGGCAGGAATTGGTTTTCTTTGAGAATCTCATCCGTACGTTCGAATTTGAGGGGTCAACAACCCCTGCGTGTAGAATATCATACGCACGCACTTCCCATAAGGTACTGTGGCAACATTTCTTTCAAGTCTATTACGCTTTTCCATAAATTCTAGCCCATCCAAATCACATTAGTTTACACGAAAAAAGAAGGCGTTCTGCGCTCTGGAGGCGATTAATGAGCAAGAATGAAGTAATATATTAAAAATCACTGCTTAAGTTCTAGATAAAGCACTGTGTGTCATTTACATCTGGGGAGACTCACCTAGTATTTTAAGCTCCACGCAACTCCTTCCTTTTTTGCCATTGGCTGTGAGAATTCTACAACAATATTTAGTGGCATCACTTTCCTGAGCATTTATTAACATGAAGGATGGAATTGCATGCTTCAACATCACAAATTTCTTGTTAAAATATGTCTTTTCATTATTGCTGGCCACGTACGAAACCAATTCCTCCATTTCATTGTTTTCTCTTCTTTTCAAGAAAAACTGAGAAAGTCTGTCACTAGCATTGAGCCTGTATTGCCATTCTAAAGTAACGTTTTCATCGCGGACTCCGAATGTTGGATTAGGTGGCTGGTTTACCCAAGTTATATCCTGACCTAAAAACACAAACGTGAAAATCACTTAAGAAAAGGGTGTGATCATTCAAAGAAAATGTTACACACTGAAAGTGAAAAATCGTAAGTTAGTTGCATTCTATAATTATCAGGGTTACAACTAGGGTATCTAAAAGATAGTAATGCTGCGGCACATTCTGTTGATACTGGCATTAGTTAGGCAGTGGGACTTAAAAGAATCGAAAATGACATTGAATGTGCTATTTACATGTTGGAAAGTCCTAGAATAATTACTATCAGTCTATATAAAGAACTCGTGGGAACGTTGTTTAAAAAATGATCAAATGGTTATCAACTCTGGTTTTCCCACAGTAATTTGTAGGAAATGATAGAAATTCAGATTGTTTATCCATATATTTAATATAGGGTGTACTATCTTTTCTCTGGAAACATGATACTTTTCTTGCTGTTTATTGCACTTTATTAAGTAACAGTTATTTAGCTATATATTTATAGAAAACAACAACACAAAAAAAAACAGAAAAAGAAAAAAAGAAAGAAGGAAAAAAAGAGTTCAGTAGGAGTCGAACCCGGCACCATCGACTCAATGCGACTACACCTCACCACTAAACCACGGAGAATGAATGCGTAATTTCGGGAAAAGTCTTTAATTTAATTCCTTTTCCGTGAAACTTCCGCCGGCAAGATGATCGCCAGCCGCATTAATCGAGCTATTAACAGCAAAAAAACAATTTAAACGCATATTCCATGGTAATGAATGAATGAGAGAACATAATTATGCTTTTCAAAACCCCGATACACGTCCTCGTCTGCAACGTAGGACACAATACATATGTTTTGTTGGGCGCTTTCCATTTAGTCAAAATTTCCGGAATTTCCGGTTCCGCGGTAAATGGAACACGTTTCATCGGTTCGTCCCACTGGAAAATTCCCAGAAAAAGTGGAAAATCTAAAAAGGTGGTCCCGTTTTCCCGGTTGGAATTTCCGAACGGAATGTCGTGTTCCATTTACGTTTCTCGTACTTTGTACCAGTTCCAGGTCCACGGTCGGGCACCGCCACATACCGGGGTTTACGACCAAATGGAACAACTTTTTACCAATCGGAAATTCCACTTTTGCTACCTCCAAAATTTCCGGGTTTTTTTCCTAAATGGAAAGCGCCCGTTATCTCGATTTCCGCTGTTATTTTGAAGCGAATGGTCAAAATCACATCCATTTTCGGCTCATACAGGTTCTTAAGAATAGCATGGATGACATTTTCTCACTTTCACATCACCTTCTAGCAAGCTGGAATTTGTATATCCCCCGTGTTGCGGAGTCGAAGAGCAAATACTCATCTTCTCGTCAGGTTTAACACCTGGACGAGTCAAAGGCTGTTGAATTGAAATCCAATCCCCAAGTTAACCATCGCACTCATCTGAAAGACTCCTGCGTGTCTTAAATTTGGTAAGACCTCTAACCGTGCTGTAGAAAATTTGCTACAAAGAAAACTCTGAGTCTGGGCAGCGAACGATGCGAACTTCCCCGTGTTTTTATTTGACTTGTTCGTGGCGCAATGCACTCTGGTTAAATGCAATGTATTGTGGTAAAAAGTGTGGTTAAATGCAATGCATTGTGGTAAAAAGTGATGAATTCGAGAATTCGTCGCCCCTTATATATTTCCCTTAAATCCTGATTATGTTGCTGCTCGCTCCCTACGGTCGCTCCGCAGCAATTAGTGTTGAAAATACGAATTGTGTAGGCGTAGTACAGTAATGAGCCCTTAACTGATAGAAGTTTAGTCATAGGTATAATAAATCCTTAAATTATTGCTGTCCACTACCGCTTTACAGATGCCAAAACTTTTAAATGTAAGGGGGAGTATAGAAGGAACAAAATTGGGAGGAGAGAGATGCTTTCTCCGGTTAAACTAATGCATTATTTCTCCATACCTAGCCGTGCTGTAAGCTGCATAAATCAACCATTAACAATGGCAGACGATATTTATCGAAACGTAAATGATTATGGTTTACCTCAGATCAATTCTCGAAAGGGATTGATAACAGAGTTATTGGGGTCAAAGTACAGTTACAGAAAATGGGTGAAAACAAATCTATAGAGACCACAAAAAAATCCTTGGGATTTGAAAGTATAGATATCAGATCACGGAGAAATTTTTATATTGCTCAAAAATTGATCTGAAAACATACTGTTGATAGTTCATATTGCCTCAAAAAAGAGACATACAGCTGTAGCTTGGGTATTGTATCAAGCCCGTGTGCACGGGCTGTCAAATGTCATTTGTTTCCGTCCTTATATAAACGTGATGGATCTTAATTTGTGAGTTAAAGGAAATAACCGCGCAATTGCGAGAGTTATAGATCCTTAAGGGTCCTAAAGTAGAGTGCAAGACATATTTAGTTAAAGTGAAGACTTACCTAAGGAAAAGGTAAATAGCGTGACCAAGAACATCAAAACAGAGTGACTCCACGGTTTTCTTGGAGGAGATAAGTTAGAATTCATGACTTCGTCGTCGGTATGGACTTCGAGGGAAACTCCCAAGTAATAATATTAATGGACAATTTGCATTCACTGCATTGTTTGTGTTTCTTTTCTCAGTGTTCTGACAAAGCTAGTAAAAATCTTTTCATAGCAATGTGATACTTCATCAGCAGATAAACAGCTGACAGCCGAGTGAACTGCATTTCCCTACATCTGAACTCTCAAACAACTAATGTATTGTTTGCGATGACAGCTATAATTGGTGGTCTGGACGAGATCACGTGTCTAATAAACTATAAAGTGTGTCTTGTCAAATTAATAATCTCGGAATTACGAGAAACAACTATTAGATACCCGGAAGATGAAAAACATTTGTGCGGAGGAATGCATAAAGTCATAATTTTAAAATGGCTACAAATGCACCAACCTTAACATCTCTTGCCACTGACAATCAGCAGAAATGATATCTGATGAAGACGGTTAGAGACATTTCGCTAGCTTCAGTTATTAATACCATTTAATACTTCCGCAGAAAAGTGATATATTTTAACTTTCTGTCAGTTTTAATAAAAGACGCATTTCTAGGTAATAGAGTTGATTCTTCCTTGATACTTTCGTTGGTATATATACTTTTTATCTGCTGTTTGTGCGATGTCGATAAAGGCGCTATATGACCTTTGAATATAAGAATAGCAACATATTTAAGCTTTGATCAGGTTAAACGTTGGTGTTTGCGCCCAAACCACAAAGGTTTTGAGGAGTAGCGTTCCCCATGGGAGGAAAGCAAGGAATCTACTCCCTCTTTGATCTCCTATCGCGCAATGGTATGAAAATTAAACCATCACCTCCTTCTCTTCTCCATGTAATATAAAGAGAAACAGACGATGGTGCCTACGTTGATCTTAAGTTTCATAATCTTAACGCTATGATAATCAAAAGGCTGATGACCCATGACACAAACACAAGCATGCTATTCTAGAAAGTGTAAAATAGCATGCATGGTCAGTTTTGAGTCAGTTGAAGGGATATATTAATTATTCCACTCAAAAATGTAAAACTAACCGATAAAAAGTATTAACACGAGTTTTTTAAATGGCGAAGCGGCTGTGTATTCTTTTCCCTAATATCAACACAGTGTTCAACACAGTTGTCTGAACAATGATGAGAATGGGAGGAGTAAATTGTATTAGCTGAATAGGGTTAAAACTTTATTCAGACCGGGCTCCTTCTTCCTTTTTTTGCTTCATGCCAAGGGAGTGCTTTGGAGGCCCACCTACCAGAATAGGCGAGTTTCGTATTCCCGGGCGACCTAGGACGAGCGCTTGTTTTGCGCGAAAGCGAGACTAACAAATCGATGAAAAAATTTTGAAATTTTGAAACGTTGAAAGGTTTTAGAGGTCTCAAACTTGCTTACAGGCTTTAGAAATCATTGTTTCAAACAGCAAAAAGGAAAATCAGCTCGTCGTCACTAAGAAAATAAATGAGACTAACCAGAAATTTACCGAAATAGTGGTCGGTGAATCAGTTCAATAAAAATGCGAAGATGGTTTCAAAATCCTTAAACAAGGCAATATCCTGAAGCCATTTTAATGTTATTTTCAGCGATATATGGTTAAAACTACTTTAGGCCTACCTTTCATTGGAGTGTACTTACTTGTCGAAAGCCTGCAAGTGAAACTGAAACCTTCTTTTTAGTTGACATTTTTTTCTAAAGGAGCGAATGCAAAATCATGTGTATTTGAAAAAAAAAATAAACTAACGGGCAGACTTTCTGCATAAATTCTTTGCACTGTAAGGAAGTTAAATTGGTTTAAACGAAGTTGACTAAAATTGCATTTTTATTTATACATAAGCTTACATTTAGCTAGCGTACATTATTTATCAAAATATCCAGTCAAAAACGTACGCACATTTCACTCGACAAGAACTCAAACACTAAATTTTATAAAGACGATATACTGATCAGTTTAAACTCCATTTTACAGATATACACAAGAGTAAAAATAGAATACTACGAAACAATAATATGTCTTCAGCTCTCCCATCCCCCCCCCCCCCCTCCCCCACCGCCTCGATTAGTTTATAAGCTATTTGCGGGTGGGAAAGTAATGTAATTAGTTATTTTTCAAATTTTCAATAAAATTTGTTGTTGTTGGTGTTAAATTGTCATTTTAACAAAAATTACCCTTTTCAAGCTTAAAAAGTTTACTTCTTCTTTTGGCTTCGTCACTTTTTTCCTTTCTTCTGTTAAGTACGATCAGCTTTTTCCACAATTTTGTTGTTTACAACAGATAACCTTTTGGCTTACTGGCAAGTTTAAGCTTTGAAATCTTACTATTTTTAAGATTTCTATAGTTTTCCAGCAAAAAATTATCTATGTTTGTTTTTCAGTGTTTTTTTTGCAAAGAAGTTGACCCGCATTAGCCTCGCCCCCGCATTATTCCCTTTTAAGTGAAACATAAATAGTGACGTGTGGGACAAAATGAAGAAGTTGGCTAAAATATTAATAATCTTTAACAAAAGCAGTGCTTTCATGTTGACGTCAATTATTATCACAAAAAAGAAGGAACTGGAATCATCGGTCATCTTGGATCCACCGTTTCGAATTCAGTAACTGTATTCTATTTTACTTATTATACTACTACATGAGAAATTTATGTAATTTGATTGGCTTAGAGCAGTGGTATTTCAGCTTAATTTGAAATACCTACATGTTAAAATTACAAAACCTTTGTGGGTAGTAGTATAAACAAATAATAGCATGATTTGTACGTGATATTTGGCATAAATACCACTCGTGACATTTCGAAATTGTCCCAAATTTTACTCGCCTAACGGCTCGTGAAATTACGTATAACAATTTGGAAACATCACTCGTGCTATTTATACCAAATATCACTACAAATCATGCTATTACCTATACAGACCGTATAACTCCTGGTAATCGTGGGAAAAAACAATATCTGTGTACAAACGCTCATAATCTGGAGGAGTGCCACTCCCATACTTAGTACATGCAACGGCGTTTCCACAGATAAGTTTATTTTCAGTATCATTTTGGAGTACTTTTTCCCGGGAAAATGGAAGCAACGTCCCGTATGTGTGCCCATCCATAGTACGATAATAATGACAAAAAGAAAAATTAGATGCTATCAAAACATCAGATATACTATTTTCCATTCTCCAGTTCTTGATACCCGACTTGTAAGACTTATTTGATATTCAAAATTGCGGGAAAATTGAGCTAAATAGAAACACAGTTGCATGTGCACAACCCTCTCCGGGTTATAGGCTCCTGGGAATAGTGGCTAATTTTGTTGGTCAAAGCTCAAACGGTCTTGGCGTTATCCATCTTATTAGCGGGAGGGAGGGCCTCGAAAACCCCCGGTCTGAATAGGGCTAATTTTCCCGGGAAAAATACCGTGGAGCCGTGGTTCAAAATGGTGGCTCAAGATAATTCTCTTCCCTGCAAGGGAAGAGAATTTTGGGGGGGATTGGGTCAGAGAATTCCGAACGATTAGTAACAAACCTTAAAGATGAATAACACACATTACAAGTGACTGCCAAAGTTGCTTCTTATCAGTTCAGTTGACGAAAGCTTTCAAAATTCGCACAATTGGCAGCCGTAATGGAGCGAACACAAAGAATGTGTTCCGTCATGACTCACGAATGTTTCAGTCGTTACAGGACAAGGATCAAGCTTGTCACCGCGTTATTGCATTGATATTTTTCGGTCTTCTTTAACTAAAGATGCTTTCTTTACTAAATTCGTCGCGATCGAAGGTAACGTAAATTTATCTGCTCGTGACTATTACGGCACTACGGCGCCTATTCAAATTGTGGTTTCCAAAAAAATTCCCCTGGGGACCTTTCTTGGTCAGTAGCTAGTTAACGACTCCTTTAGGAAGTAATTAAACCGAAACCGGGACTTTGCAGATCCGGTTTCTGATTTTTCCAGAGCGTCTGTTACCAGTTTCCCTGCGGTAATGAAGGCTCTGGAGAAAAGATTGGTGGCAAAGGTTTTAAACTCATGCCAACATGTTTTGTTTATTTTCCATATTGTGTGTGGCTTGCTTTCAGTTGGAAAACGACTTGAACAAGTTAGATGAACATTATTTTCAGGGTCGGTGGGGTGAATTATAAGCGTGGAGGTACTCATCTTGCTCAAATGTTTTATTGATAGTTATTTTGTCACCCTTCGTATGAGAATAATAGATAACGATTATTGCTGTGTTTTGTCAGTGCAGCCATGATATTTGTGTGTAGTGGGTTCTACATCGACCTGTATATTGTTCGTTGCTATTTTATGTTTCCAAACCTCCTTTTCCAATAATAATAATAATAATAATAATAATAATAATAGCCAATCATTTACTTCTGAGACATAGTTTTGCATAGACTGACGAAAATCTCCTGCTCTAGTTATGAGAATTAAAATAAGGTGGACAAAAAAACGCAAAACCCCACGAGGAGGGGGCTGTTATTTTCCCATGCCATGGCTAGATGTAAGAATTTGCTCGTAGCTTCTAAGAAATACAATTTAAAAGTTTTTGTTACGGGTGTTACGTACCAGTGGCACGTAAAATTAGGTTCTCCTCTGTTTACCTTCTAAAATATTTATCAAACTTAGTGCTAATATTTACAAATATCATCCTTTAAAAGTGTTTACAAAGTTTGATCTCACTAATAAGGGTAAAAACTAAACCCCATTGACAAAATCTGTGATACACACTCGATAATGACTTTTTTCAGTCTATCGACCCGATGTCCTTCATCTTCATTGAAGGCTTGCTTGAGGCGGGACCCCGTTCCCCGACAAGCCTTCTTTGTAGTTCCACTTATCTAAGCTCTCCATTATACTTGTTGCTCCTGTAAACAAAAGAGATGGTAAATTCAATTCGCATGTTCTAAAGGAGTGAAAAACTGGGTACGATATGGGACCACAAAGCTTCTTTTGATCATTTTGAAGGACAGCATGAAGTTCAACAAACAACAACAACTGCTGTGCTGCAACCTGCAGTAATTAATAGTTTAAGAAATACGTCTTATCTTCCCTATTATCCACCTCTAATGCACCAGACATATATCCTTAGGTCAGAATGACCATAAGGGAATATTTAATAGGTGACTTGGTGCTGTCCGTTATGTTTTTGGTGCCTCCTCCAAACGATCCTTTGGGGTACCTTCTACCATGCAATTACCCACTCGTTTCGCCAATACCAAGCCTGAAGCAAGTCGCGAGAAGCTCACCTCTCTTTTTGCTAACGATACGTATCACCTGTTCTTGGGATCAAGGAGAATAGTGGCAGAGAGGAAGCCATTCAAACGATTCGATTGACTGATCATTTCATACGCGAAAAAGGCGCATATAGCGGTCAACAGCGCGTGCAAAGTCGGACCTTTGCAGGATTGTAAAACATACAACTCATATTTTCTGTCCTTTTGCAAACTATAGTGTCAGCGGTTTAAAAGGGATCGTCAAGACTTTATGTTGTTACCCAACCTGAGAATAAAATAAGAACTGTTTGCTTGGATCTGTTAACTCGCCAACTTAATGAAAAGGTTTCCTTTGTAAGTGCTGTCATGGCGGCTCTGATCGAGGTGAGCAGAAAACGTTTATTAATAGAATTGAATTTTTTTCTCTTTTCTGCAGAACGTCAATGCTAGGATTTTGTTGTACTTTCAAACGGTTATACTCTGAACCTTTGGCGGCAAAACTCCGATTTCACGCCAGCCATTTTGTTTCCCGTCTCTATCTATTCGCTATGGAGTGAATACTGCCCAATAATTATATAGATAGCTTCGATCCTTCGATTATCAAAAGCTGGTTGCGATATATAGATTTAGCCAAAGCCAAAAGCGGCATCTTTTACTCAATTTAACTTTTGCTATAAGCAAGAAGCAAACTGAAAACCTCCTGAAAAAAGATGGACCTGAACCGGCGATCAATTGAAAACAAATAACTGCTCAAGAACTTCATGTAACACTGGTCAGTGGGATAACGGGTTTTTACAGCTGTCAATTAAACATAACATGGATGTCCAATTTCACGTACATACGTACGGACGGACTATTTTGTAACAACCAAAATTTCTTGGATGCATAGATAACCCAGTTCTATTGCCCATGGTGCTCCGCTGTGAGCGCCTCACGTGCGCAAGAGCTTCGCTATGAGGACTACGATGGCCAAAATTGAAAATCTATGTGACATTGAACAGCGGAATAATGATGCAAAACCTCTTGGCTCACCACTGTTGGATTAGTTTTAACGTCAGCCAGTACAACAACAAAACCTAGGGTCATCAGGTATCCTTTTCAGTGCAGTGTTCGTGGTGCTCTGCCAGAATAATGGTTACAAATGCACACTTCATTTAAATTAAAAAGGGGAGAAAAGGACTCTGGTGTTCTAGATAGAGGAATAACATAAGTTGAGCAGGGGTTACCTTTTCTCGGATAGAACACAATTCTAACGATCTAGCCTGGTTTACATACCTGCAATTCATCAGCCTTCGGGTTTTCCGCGAAGCCTTCATTGTCATGGCCGTCCTTGAAGCTAAATAAAAGCAAAATAAAAGAGTCACTCTTTGACCCACGGAGAATTAAAGTGTTTGCTGACAATTGCTTCAGCAAGTTATCATATAACTTATGCATTTCAGTAAAGAAGTGAAGAGATTGTGTGGCTCACCTTTTATCAATGTTGCTTTTCTTACTGCCTACAAAATGGAACAAATTGAATACGATTTGAATCAATTTGAACTCATGTTAGGTCAGGAGTAAAGATTAAATAAAGAAAAGTCAAGAATAAAGGACGAAAACTATTATAAAAAAAAAACATTGATCAAAGTTTTAGAGGCTAGGTCGCCATTATTAGTTTATATAAATGTTAATTATGTTCAAAATGTTTGAGCAAATTGCGGATTTCATGACTGCCACACTCAGCTGCTAGAAACAAAGATGATTCTACTGCTTTATAATCACACATTAACATCAGTTAGCATAAATGATCATAAACTGACCACTAGTTTAAACCTTCGATCGCGAGTCATCTAGTGGTGATGCGCAAAGATCAAAAATCGATTATACATTTATATATATAATAGGCTGATTTCGAAATAAACTTCCGTTTTTTCTTCCATTTTCTCAATCGTCCTAAAAACGTCCAGGACGATGTAGTGATCCAGATGATAACATGGAAGTCAGGTGTTACGGCCGGTTCCACTAGGGGACCACGGTATCAGTTTATTCCCAGTTAACCACTGGGGGACCATAGTTTTCAAGGCAAAGCACACTAGTGACAAGGTATTTTGAAGTTGCTATGGTTCCCATATAATCGCCCCAATTCTCCCCTGGAATCAGAATGACTTTGACATTATCGTCCATGTCGGCGAACCTAAACCTACTCGTAGGTTGTAGTCTGATCTTTTGCACAAATCCCCTTGAATAAAAAAGTGATTACCACAACGAAACTATATCTAATCTTAGCGTATTATACAGTTATAGAAGTCTATCCAGATACCTTTGTGGCAAGGTCGTCTGTTTATCACTATAGCTACAATTATTACGACCAGACTGCTCAAGCCAATGACCCCTCCAATAATAGCGTCAACTACGTATGTAGACTTGCCTTTGTGTTGTTTTAAGGCGCCCGTTTCTGTAAAAGGGATTTAACAAAATAATTAAATAACTTTGGGGAAATCAGTAACTTAAAAATTAACCTCTTTTTCAAAGCGATGCTGGGTCTCGTCTGGTTTCCCTTGATAAAACCAAAATAATCAATCACAATCGTTACACATTCACCACGTTTACCATCATTAGCATCATTGTTATCACTACCATTAATATTATCATTATCATTATCATCCTTATTATTATCAGTATTTACGAGCAAAACTCTCTCCCAGATGATACGCAAAGCCTCAGTAAACAATAAAGTAGAGCTTTTTCATATTATGTGCCTCTCATTGTTATAATTGCTGTACAGCAAAAAGCAGCCTTAACTAATAATATTTCTCCGTTTGAAGGGGAATTATATAATTAAAAAAATGTATTTATATGTGAAGTCCTCGCACCTTTATTTTCATCGTCATCAACATCTTTTGTTCGAATTTCCTCCTTTGTAAAGTCACTGTATCCCACAATATTCCGTGCTGCAACGCGCACAAAATACACAGTACCACTCTTCAAATTGTCCAGAACACAGGTAAACGAGGAAGCAATTTCTTCAATTCGCGAGCAATTTTTTAGTCTCAGTGGATCATCCTCCTCTTTCACCTGTACTAGATAATCCCGGACTGGTCCAGCAGGATGGGTGATGGACGCATTCCAACGTATTACCAAGTCATTAACTCCTGCGAGAACTTCCAAAATTATCGGTGCTTCTGGCTTAGCTGTGGGTCAGAAACTTGTTTCAATACTGGGGACATGGCCCATAGTTTATGTTAGTCTGTGAACCCTTCCTTAGTTGGCACATAATGTGATGTGCAATTAAGCTGCATATATACGACGTCACGGTGGCCATTGATGTTCCTCAAACAAAGGGGATATATTGGTCCATGCTGGTATAAGATTTGACCAAATTTTTCAAGCTGGGAATCTCAAAATGTCGACCTTTTTTATCAATATGTTCGCCGTCACGAGCATGTTATTCCATTACATTCGTGTCACATCCACAGAACTTATCTAATGTATCTTATATATTGTACCGGTCCATGACACAGTTTTAAAGCAACACTGCTTACGGTGTTTGTGTTTCAACCATTCGTTGATTAATGGAATTGGAAAGAAAGACTTATTTAAGCTTCTTCGTGAACTTTAACTCAAACGTCTAGTCTCATAAATAATAAGCATGAACAGCGTTTTGGTAGGGACTAATTGAGCATAAACGATCTTAAAAACTTTTAGACGAAACTTACCTAGCATTTCAACGTTAACAACCTTCCTTGCAACCCCAAGAAAATTGCTAGCTTTGCACAAATAGGCACCAAAATCGCTTTCTCTTTGTGGAGTGAACGTTAGTGTACTGACGCGGGAATGTAACCTTTTTGAAGATGCCACTCTGCCATTACGAGTCCATATTATTTCTGGTAACGGAACTCCTTCCACCTCACAAGTGATTTTCGTTTCACGGCCAATCCAGGACATGATGTTGTGCGTTGTGGTTTCGCTTCTATCTTTGATCTCTGGTTTATCTAAGGTGAAAGAAGAGAGAGCATGGGCTAGAACTGCCACCTTAATCTTGCACTGTAGTAAGGCAATTAGAAAGATTCTGTATAATTTTGCAATTTCCATCACATGCGGGAACTTTTTTTATCAACTGTCGCTGTTAATTGATGGAGATTTTTAGAAGTCCAAGCTTATTAAACAAGGTCAAAAACAAAAAGCCGTCAAAAGTCAAACCTCTTCTATTTAAACAGAAGTTGCTGTAATTGCTTTTCGTGAACCTTTTGGGGCAATGTTGATAATAGACAAACAGCTAGATCTAAACGAGTGTTTATTCAACGTTTCCAGAACACATTAACTCAGTTCTGGGGATGACCTATAATTTTCTTTACCCTTCGGTGTGTAAGGCAGTGTAATTTCTGGACAAAGTTACCTTAATAATAATAATAATAATAATAATAATAATAATAATAATAGTAATTTATGAACTTATTGTGCGCAACTTAACATAACAATGATCAGCTGCGCATTACAACTACATTACTTTACAAGAAAAAATAAAAGATAATGCATTTAAAAAAATAGATAAATAAATAAATAACAATAAAAAGAATATATATGCATGCAAGGAGGAACTGAATATAAAATTGCTCACCAATATAAAGTTCTAAAAAGAAAAGTCTTAATATGCGCCTTAAAACTGTTCACATTAGTAATCGCACGAAGTTCTTTTGGAAGAGAGTTCCAGAACGTTGGCGCTGCTACCATAAAAGCTCTATCACCTAACGTTTTCGATCGAACAGCTGGCATAGAAAGTAAAATACTACCTGAAGATCTAAGGTTATATAAGGACGATTTAAATGTTAGTAAATCGCATAGATATTTAGGGGCTAGGCCGTGAATTTCTTTGAACGTAATAAGCAGTATCTTAAATTGTACCCGGGCTTTAACAGGAAGCCAATGCGGTCCACGAAGAAGGGGTGAGATGTGGCAAAATCTAAGGGCATTACAAACTAGCCTGGCTGAGGCATTCAAAACTCTGTGCAATTTGTTAAGCTGGTAGTTGGGTAGCCCATACAAAAGACTTTTACAATAATCAACAAGAGATGTAATAAATGCATGGACATGAAGCATTTCCGTTGATTCTCGTGACAAATACTTGCGAAGGCTTTTGATATTATGCAAATGGTAAAAGGTAACACCACATAACTTGCTAAAATGAGTTGACATAGTGAGCTGCTTATCAAACCATAAGCCTAAGTTTCTAGCTACTGTTACAGGACAAACATCAGTCGACCCAACCCTCATGCAATTGATGTTAACCTTGGCCAACTGCTGTCTAGTACTTATAATTAAAAATTCTGTTCTATCATCGTTTAACATAAGATTATCTGAAATCACCCAACTCCTCATACAGTCAGTCATGGACTTGATGGCAAAATCACATTCCGCAGATCGATTGGGGCATGATACATACAACTGTGTATCGGCCGCGTAGAAATGAACTTGTGGGAGGTGGCGTTCAACGATCTGAAACAGTTGCGCGTGTAGATAGTGACAAGCAAGGGGCCCAAACATGATCCCTGAGGAACACCTTGTTTTAAAGGAAACTGATCACAAGAAACCAAGGCTCTAAACAAATTGTGCAACTTTTGAAAACATGTTACATTACTCGCAACACTTCATTCGGTGATATTTCATCAGATGTGTTTCGCAACAGGAATCAAACTTAAAGGAGTAACACGTTTTACTTACAGTTCACCGTAACAAGCACATTTACTGTTTGTATGCTAGTCACGTTGTTAGAAGCTGTGCACTGATAAAATCCAGCCTGATTCCCTTTAACATCTGAAATAGTGAAAGTTTCCCCTTTTCTGGAGTACCCTTCATCAGCACCACCCAGGAAGGTCCATGTTATGTTTGGACGAGGCTTGCCAGTTGCGTTGCAAAACAGCTCAAGGCTATCTTTCTCGTTTACTGTTGCATTCTTGGTGACAAAATCTAGCTATGGCGGAACTGAAAAATAAATTTTTATTTAACTTAAAGGGTAACTCACTGGGTAAGGCATCTCGAAGCTTTTAACCGTTCAGTGTAACGCCCTTTTATTTTCACTTATAAACGAACCCATGAACTGACAGCCTTTTACGTGTAGCTGCTATATACATGTATGTATAAGGCCTCTTTTCTTTTACTGCATCTTCTCCTACTTTAAAGCTCTACAAACCGAGAAATTTTATGAGTGTTGGTGCATTAGTTAGGGAGAAGGAATTAAAAATATAATTTGAATCCGAAAGAAGAATTCAGTAGACCTGCAATGTCCTAAACCTCTTATTTCACTGGTCCCCTTTAATCTGCACTTCCATTGTTTTCAGGGATAGGGGCATTCTTATGTAACAATCCCTATTGTTTTCCCAGCTAATCAAAAACAATCTTCAAACAGGTGCGGGATCGCCCGAAGAATTAACCGATCACCTCTTACGGCTCTATTAGTTTCCTGGAAGAGTTATGAAAGTCATGCTTGGAACTGCTTCAGCTACATGTAGGACGACATCATAATCATTATCCTCTTGCTCAAGCGGGTGATTGCTCCAATGGTGCTCGAAAACCCAGCAAAAGATGACACAAACCAAAACTTGTTATCTATCTTCTCTTCACTCATACCTACCTAACACATTAACGTGAAAAGTTGTTATTCGCCTGATTCCAAGAATATTGCGTGCTACACATTCGTATTTTCCTCGGTCAGTAGCGTTAATTTTTTCCATAACATATTGGCCATTGATGAAATAACCCAATAAAACACCATTGAAATGTAACTCAAGTATTGGGGGAGGCACACCATCCGCTTTACAGTAGAATGTCACTGGATGGCCTTCTATCGCCTTGACTTTAGTTGCGTTGGGTGTCAAAAGCGTGGTCCTTGGTTTATCTAGAAGCCAAAACAAAACATTAGTGAGTCATTGACATAAATTACCGGAAAGGTTCACCAAAACGACTATGCATAGTAGCGTTAGGACGTGGATTTAAAACTTGAACTGCAAAGCAAAAACAATCAGATGTTTTGAAGTTCATAGCTACCATTTTGCTGGTTGGCAAGCTGTTTCTGTTTGTTCGAAAGCCTAGCTACGGTTTACATTTTCTCAACATGTTTTTTCTCCGGATCTCGTGACTTCTTAACTCTCTTTTGAACGCCTTTCACCCTCCTCTTTCCTACTCTCATTTACACTGGCATAACATAAATAGCCGAAATTAGTCAGGCTTACAGTTGACGGTCACAGTGGACGTAGCATCTGCTTTATATCCAATACCATTAATAGCGATGCACTTGTAAATTCCCGAGTCGGATTTACTGATGTTTCTCACAATGAGGATGCCATCAAATGACGGGAGTCCGAGAAGTATGAGTCCTCTGAATCTGAACCACTTGATCAGTGGCTGAGGATTGCCAGTCGCATTACAGAACAGATGGAGGTCTGTTGTTTCATTCACTGTTTGACTTAACGGTCCTCTGACAATACTTGCGGGATCTACAAGACGGTAAAGACCACATTAGCAGTGAATGCATATTGATCTGCATGAATTTATAAGGGAGATCATAAAATTTAGTTAGGAAGCGATGATCATTAGTGATATACGAAGGATTAAAAATGACTAATGGACGCCGAAATATGTCGTACAGATTACACGGAAATTTTATTTCAGCAGCACAAGATCTAATACAAACCTTACATGAGACAGTCAGTGTCGCTAACGGCTCGAATTATATTTATGTATTATTATAAGAATATTCACTTATACTTTCCCTATATTTTTAAAATAGTTAAAAGAAAATGATATTCAGCCGTTCAAAATTAAAAGATTTTGTATCCATTATGATATAACTTAGGTTAGTAAACTTACAAAACACGTTGACGTGCATTACATGGAGTGCAGGTTTCCCAATGCCATTTGAGGCCGTGCACCTGTAGGTACCAGCCTCCGTTCTGTTAATATTCCTGATGATAAGCCTCTGAGCAGAGGGATAAGAAAAATTGCTAACCGCTCCAATCTTTGACCACGTGACAGTGGGAGCGGGAACACCATCACTCTCACAAAGAAGGGTCATGTCTGTGCCTTCAGTGAAATTGTACCTTGTCGTAGACAATTTGATCGATGGTGCATCTGCAAGATTTAAAGAACATTTAAAAAAACAATGACATTATTGCAAAACACGATTACGATGAAATTCAGTCTCCCAAACGACGAAGAAATCAGGGTAGACAATTCCTTTGACTTAAATGTCACGAAATCAATGGCAATTGCTAGCATTATATGTTGATTGCCTTGTTTTGCATTCATTCTTATTTAATCCCTCACCTTTCCTAAATATTTCGAATAAATCAGACTAAATTTCGCCTATGAGAACTCCTTTGAGTTTTATTGTTGTCGACGGCCAATTCAAACGCAAACGTTCATGGCCAAATACCTTACACCTATATAGACTTTAACAAAGTTACGTACTTACACTGAACAACTATCCTAATAGAAGATTCGGCTTTACCGAGTCCATTGTCAGCTGTGCACCTATATAAGCCTTCCTGTTTCCTAGTGATGTTCTTTAGTTCTAGAAAAGAGCTCCAGCTAAGGACATTACCCACATCATCAGCTTTTGTCCACGTGACATTAGGAGGGGGTTTACCACTTGCAGTACACGACAGGGTTACATCATTAGTCTCGTTTAGTGTTCTATTGCTTGAGATGGCCGACGTGATCGAAGGACGGGCTAGAATTCGCAAAAACAAAAGAAAAACACACAAATAATGGGAAAATACTAAAATACAAATGATCGCTTTTTAGGATTTTAGCAGCAAGCACAAGGTAGTAAAAAAGCCTTTGGCACTAAACTCATTATCATATATTGATCCTGACAACCTATGTACAGCAGCAGGGTCCGTGCGTATCTACATTATGGTTTGTACTTGATGTACAGTCAGTACATCAGATCAAATCACGCTGATCAGACCCTCATATTCAATCTTGGCGACCTATTTTCAGCGCAGATGAAGTTGCGATGAAAACGATACTCGGTGGAATTTATGATCATCGCGTTTAACTTATGAAATTGTCAAGTACACAAGCCAGTGAGTACTATAAGTTACATGCATTCGCTATCAAGTCACTTTTATTATATTACTCAATCAAACAAATGGGAGTTCAAACAGGAGTATTTTAGACGACACTGAGATTGAAGTCCGTTGACAAAGACATTTAAAATATTTTGTTAGCCACAGCTTCAGAGCCTATAATTTTTCATTTGACCTTTGCCCAGTGAAAGCGAAAAACACAACATGCTCACGAAACCAAGGAGAACCGTGGAGACTGAAAATTGTAATGTGAGGACTAAGAACTGAGGACGAAATAGTTCAACTCACCAGCTAAAACACGATTTAATTCAAGCCTTCACGTAAATAAAACCAGATTGGAGAGCAGTACTTGCCATTTGTTAGTTACGCTGTATAAGCGCTGTATTAAGCTGACAAAAAGATGAGTTCTGTTCACTCAAATGAACGTCCGCTCATGTGGCGCTTATTTATTTGCTGTGAGAGGTTGTTCTACCTCTCAAGATTGTAGGAAATTATTTATCAGTTTAGTAAGATTACTAACAACAGCTCTTCCTTCCCGGGGTGCCATGACACAAGGCTCTCTTGGACTTTTTATATGTGCGCGATGGACGGTTCACTAGTATCAAGATATAACAGTGTCGCCAGCTATTCCTAAATATATCGTTGCACTTGCCGCCTTTAGACTCATACAGTAATTTGTAAACAATTTGTCTGAAAAGAAAGATAGCACGGTGAAAATGCCTTACCTAACAATTTAAGATGGGTGCAACTGGAGTGGACATCTCCATGTGATCCTCCTGTAGCCTTTGTGTTCACTTTACAGCAATATTTAGCGACATCATCACTTTTCAGATTGATAAGGGTAAAGGATGGGGTTGCATTTCTCTCTAGTACAACACTTCCTATGTATGGCTTATAATAGACTACTTTATCAGTCACATCGCTGTACTTGATCATATCCATGCCGTCTTTAAGTAGAATAAATAAGTCAAGCTTGTCTGAGGCATTTGTTTTGAAACTCCATCTGAGAGTAACGTTTTCACCAAGAATTCCATAAACAGGATCTGAAGGTGCCTTATTCCACGTAAATGCTGAAAAAGAGAGCACATATTCTAGAGCCTAAAACTACGTTGCTAACTCTACTCGCCTCGTTAAATTAAATTCCTTAGTGAAAACAAAATTATGGAACCTCGATAAATCCAACATTTACAAATAGTATATAAAAGCCCAAACTAGAGGTTTACCTTGTATTTGCAAAAAGGAACCTACTACCGCTAACGTGGTCATTAAAAAGTTCTTCCTTTTGAGTGACAATAATTGAAAATGGTCAGCAAGCGCCATTTTGGGTGAGATGGTGGAAACAACAATGCAAACAGTCCAGTTCATTTGTGGTCAGTGTTTATAAAAAGAAAAAAAAACTCCATAGACACTTAACACCCTCTAATCCCCATTATAAGGTCGTAGCTGAGAATCTACATCCGATTAAAGAAATTTCAGCCGGCATTGATCGAGGAAACATGTCAGATTGCAGGCATACTCACCTGTTTTATTCTTTGTTTGCTTCTTTGTTGTTGTTGTTGTTGTTATGGTTGTTGTTTCACCGGGTCGCTTTTGCTATTTAATGAAAACATCGACAGATTCTGCCTACAAATTATTTAGTGAGAGTATGTTTATTTTAGTGTTTGTGTTTCAAGTTGAAAAGTCACAGGTAGAAAGATCTGCATGTATTATAGACTTCTATGGATAAAAGGATGTCATGGCCAAATTTTGACCTAGTTACGTGATGTTGTTGGCTTTTTGGGCCCTATGTGACAAGAATAAGGCTTTCTTCAAGGTTGCTATACTATGATTACCTCATTACAAATAAAACATGTCAGTAGATGGATTTACTCAAAATAATAATTAAATCAAGAGAGAACAACGGGTCTGGAAGTCTCACAGTAGTCAAATTTCTTTATATATATCATAGACACTTGAGTACAATTTTTATCACGAAAACCGGTGATGTATTAAAACTATACGTCCGTACAGGCGGATGTGGCCAAAAAACACGTGAAAGCCACGCAGAGCTTGTCTCCTCTTCTCCTATGGTCGAGGCTTTAAGGAAATAACTTGAACGTCTTTTCTAATCGGCTTGGTGGGTGAATGACCCAAAATTTAAGCCCTTTGTCTTCGAATTTTGATATTAATTATTAGCAGTGCAACCATTCCTTTATAAGGAATTGGCGCCGGTATTGAGACTTATGATGATTCCTCTTCTGAACAGCAAACAAAGTCGTAACTAAAGGTAACATGGCATGCAACTTGCATGCAAGCAAAGCCGCTCTTATCTACTACTGGACCCGTCTATGACCTTCTCTGGTGGTCTTAGCTGGTTTCTAGCATCGTGAAAGAAAAATGGAAGTTTAAAGAAATGTTCAAATATGGCTTATTTTGACCCTTTTGACGGTTTTAACCTTAAAGGCACAAGGCAAAAAAAAGCAAGACAAAGCCATAGAAGCACTATAATTATTAGAATTGCACTTTACAGTGAACGCTTACAACATTAAGTGTTTTTTCCTCAATAGTAGTTACCTTAGCAACGTATGTAAAAGAACTGTTCAGACGTTCAGCTTCTAGCACTTATAACTATTAAGCCGGCGGTGACCCGTACCTTACACGAAAGCTTTTGGCATAAGGAAAAGAAATATGTGGAGTAATTTTAAAAATCGCTACGCCACGCATTTTTTGCAAAAGTATATCAGAAAATAGGACATTTTTTGCAGAGTAAATTTCCTTCTGTTAAATTCTTATTTTTTCTCTCTCTTTCTGACATTTTCTTTCGACATTGATAAATACCTCTTATTAGCCGAGTTTTCGGTCCGTACTGTAAATTACGGACCGAGTTTTTTTTCCATTGATTTATGGCCCAAGCGCGAAGCGCACGGGCCATAAATCGATGGAAAAAAACGAGGCTAATAAGATGTTTATTATATGGCTTCTTCCTGTTTGGGGGACCGGAAACAAGTGCAGGAAGCGCGATTTGACAGTCATTTGACAGGTGTCAAAAAAGAAAGTTTTTATTGGCGCACGAAAACAATAGCACATAACAAAGGCTTTCCGAGAAAGTAAAAACAAATTCGCCATGTTAAAACGTTTATTCGGTCAAAACTAAGAGCACTGTAAGTTTTAGCTCTTTAATGTAACGCTGGAGTATTTTGGAAACCGGACACTGTGTCTGTCTAGAAGTCGTTTCCATCTTTCATCCGTTTGTCCTTGTGAAAAAACACTGCAAAAGGCAAAGAAGCTTTTCAAGGTAAGTTTGTTGTCATTGTCGAAGGATTCGCTCGTTAATTGTTTTTGGGAAAACCTCTCTTTCTGCCAGTTCGTTCTCGTCTTCAATTGTGATCTGCGTTAAAATTTTCAAACACTGACTAGAATTCTCTTGCTTGGTAAGGTTACGATTCAGTTTCGACCACAGCATCGTTCTTATTAAAACAAAGCAAGGTTAAAATTTGGAAAGGCAAAGTCAACATCCCAGTCCTCAGGGTTTACATACATATTTCAAAGTTTATTCGGTGGAAACTAAGAGCACTGTAAGTATTCACTCGTTAATGTGACGCTGGAGTCTCTTGAAAACTGGACATTATGGTGTCTGGCTCGAACTCGCTTCTATCTTTCTTTCGTTGGTTTTTGAAAAAACACTGCAAATGGCAAAGAATCTTGTCAACATGATCGGGTGCAGGTATGTTTGTTATCATATTTGTTGAAGGAATTACTCATTTTCTCTTAGGCAAAACGTCTCGAATCTCTGCCCGTCGATTTTCGTCTTCTTAACTGTGTACTACGATAAAATTTTCAAACACTGACTAGAATCCTCTTGGATAAGATTACGAGTTAGTTTCTTCATCGCCTTCGTTCACAAATAAACAGTTTAAAATGTTGAAGGCCAAAGTCAACATCCAAGTCCTCACGGTTGACAGGCGTCTTATAACTTTATTTCAACATTTTTTCCGAGGTAAAGAGATTTAGACCTCCGAAATGAGCATTTTCTTTAAAAATTTTGGTCCGTATAGCAAGTTACCAGGGTGGTAACATGGTATATGGGCTCAGGGCTCAAAGCCCAAAATTTGACTGGGATCAGAGCTCAGAGGAGAGGGCTCAGGGCTCAGAAGAATGGGATCAGGGATCACAAGGCTTTTGAGCCCGAATCAGGGATCATATTTATTACACGGTCTAAAAATCTCTTATCACAATATTTTTCCGCATAATAAGGTTTGTGTCCATAGAATTTTCTGTCCGTGGTACAGTACCTATTCTTGCTTCCGGCTGGCGGCAGTTCCTGTCATACGAAGTCCTGGTTGTTTGACGAAAACACGGTATCATATTCTTAATTTATTATTAAATTGTCCAGGGCACCGTAATATGATTCTCAAGTCACTTTTCTCGCCTTGTAACGCAACTCCTCAGCGCGCTGTCAACGCCAGAAGGCAGAGAAAGCGATTTATACATATCTTTTTTCGCGAGAAATCGGGAAGAAGAAAAAGGACAAAAAGAAATCCTAGGACAGAGAAAGGTACGTAAGTACTTCCTTGATTTACTCCTGGCAAGGGTCCAAGCATAGAGTTTTTCGGCCGATCAAACACAACAACACCGCCAGGACAATAGACAAACCGATTCATTGAAAGCGGAATTTACTGTATAGGTCCCGATTGCCTCATCGCCTTAAGCAAGTCAAAAGGCGACCATAAATCGAGGTTCGTATTTTTTGACCAGTAACTTAACCCTTAAAAGGATTTAGATAATTAGAATGGACATCAAAAGTAGAATACAAAAGTACAATGAATTCGCGCGCTTTGTTGCAAAATAGATGCTTTCTCGCAATTTAACAAATCTGCTCTAATTGCATGGAACTTTAGGGTTATCTCGAACTCTGATGAGAAACCGAGATCGGTTCACCTACCAGTACTAGTATTGGGCGGAGAAAGTAAAGGACACATCCCATTCCATTACTGTAGAACTGATAAATGCTTGTATGATAAATAGTCTGAAATTACAATGTAGAATTAGTGAAAATAAGTGGAACGCCAAAGACTTACCTCGGTGACATAAAAGTAACAAAGCCTTTATAGTTTATTTTCTTAAGTTTTTTTTTTTTATGAAATAATTGGTTGAATTGGTGAAAGGAATGTTGCAGACTAGGTACAGTCTGCAGTCTGCAAAGGTACAGTCTGCAAAGTCTGCAGGAATTTAATATATCAGGGACGTCCAACGAGAATATAGTTCAAAACCACTTAAACATAGCATTGTTAAACGTATTTTAGTATTTAAACGGTAGATATAGGCATATTTTTAAACCCCAAAAATTTTTCATCTGTTCGGAATTTCCAGCTGAAAGTCTAGTGATTCGAAAATTATAGGGATCAAAACTTACCTTTTCGAAAATTTCAGCCAGAAAAAAGGCTCCAAAAATTCTAGGTGACCTTTTTAGGGTAAAAATCCGTTAAAAATGGGCAATTATACCATTTTTTAGATGTTCGAAAATCCTAGGAAAGGCAGGCAAGCAAGAAATTTTACAAAACATTTTCCGAAAATTCTAGATCTCAAATTGTGTTCCGAACAGATATTTTCCGAAAATTGACCTTGGGTGCCCCTGATATATTATAGCACTCAGCATGGAGGGCCACCAGTAAGGGGCCCACTATTTGATTTTTGAGCCGGGAATGGGTTATTTTTTTCATGCAAGATTTTTTCGGACCTCATTCGTGCAGCAGCAATTTTGTTTTCCACGAAATGTACAGACTTTAGTGACAATATTGATCTACAAGAATTTTTTCGGCCCTTTGGGCTATTCGGCCTCGGCTTATGTAATGGTTGGCCCCGAAAGGTATCACCACCTTAGATTTGGAGCCTGAATTTTTTAGTGAAGTGAGAACACCTGCTTTGAACGAATACGCATCGCGGCGGCCCAGCTGCCTTTTAGAATCAATAGAGAGGCTCTACCAATCCTCGTTTATCTCTTATACCGGTCCTAAAAGCCATTACACACAGAGAAAGCTGGGTAAAAAGGCACCGGAATGGCTTCGAAAGTCGCACGGCAAGAGTACACCTTAAGGAAGATATGGACGAGGAAACGAGCGTGGAGGGAAAGGAGCGACAAAGGAAGGCATTGCAGAGCTTTGCGAAAGAATTCGGACGCGGTTTACGACAGCAACGAACGAGAGACCAAAGAAAGAGTTGGTACACTTGCACTTGCTCTGAGTATGTTCAGAAGGAATGCGTCGGCACATGGAGAAGTCGATCTGCTAAAAGAGGTTCAAGGGAGTGAATAAGGACAAACTACAGTTCAAGACGCAGCCGAAGAATATGAGATTATTTATTCAAAAGAGACGTAGTTGCTCTCAACCACAATTACAAGAGGTATATCATTCCTTGCTTCGTTGTAGTTCTTTTAAAAGATCTCCACCATAACGCTGGGGGACGC
Source organism: Porites lutea (assembly GCF_958299795.1). NCBI lineage: Eukaryota > Metazoa > Cnidaria > Anthozoa > Scleractinia > Poritidae > Porites > Porites lutea. The sequence continues at coordinate 20,113,684 of NC_133210.1, read as the reverse complement.
ATTCCCGGGATCACATTGGTTTGAGATGGCTGGAACAGTCAGAAGAAGATCCCCTTGTATACCAGACTGGGCACCGTGACGATAGAAATTCACCTAAGTGTATCATCGGGAAAGTTCAAATAATAAAAGATGGAAACAACTTCTGTTTGAGCTGCCTTGAAGGGCAAAGCCTAGTTGCATTGCTCCAGGGGTCAGTTGAATCAGATGATTCACCTGCGCCAGGTGGTGACGAAGAGGAAGGGGAGCAAGCTCAGGCAGACAACTTTTCAGAGCCAATTAGATTTGAAACTGAAAGGAGTAGGTCTGGAAGACCTGCAACCAGATATGTCCTCTAACAATCTATAATAGTTATTAAGCCAGGAAAAGCCATTAATGGGCTTGACACAGAAAAGCTGTTAAACTGTAGAACCTGTGGCTTGCATCATTTAATTTTTCTACTTCATGTAAAGCAGATATTTTGCTATTGGTAATTGATCGTGATCCTCACTGTAACACACACAGAGTGAAAGAGGAAATTCACATAAGAGTACACTCTAACAACATTAACGGGGATAGCAGAATAGAAAGTCCAGAAGCTTGGTTGCCCTTAATCAAGAAACACAGCAATAGGAGATCCGTACGACAGCGGACCAGTGAGGCAAAAGCTCATACAAACAACGGAGTAAGAAATGCACCAATCTCAGCGGCTAATAATCGACCAACAAGAACCAGAGCTTGGAGTAATATAAGTTCACGTGTGACCAGTCGACGAAGACTAGCAAGGCAAAGTCTTTAAGTGTTGCTTTTCTAATGAACACTTGAAGTACGCAGTTGAAATGTCGCGATCTACATCCTTAAGTGACTGAATCGTGAGACAAACGATTACACTTTATTAACATCAATATTGTAGACCAGTAACAGGCCGACGTGAAATTTTTGGTTGCAAGAGTCTCTTTGGAAATAAAACATCTATTACCCACATGCACAGATCAGACATTGATTAACTGGACAAGTTATCTGGGCAAGCAGATGTTCGTACGGTACAGGAATTGGAAATCTAGAGGAAGACCTTAGTTCAGAAGTACCTAACAGTGACATTAATTCAACCGGGGACCAACCAGCGCTAGCTGTGTTTGCGGTTTGACTAAAAATGTATTTATTCGAATTTTTTATCCAAAAATTTTGTATTCATTTGAATGCTTCCTTGTGATTGTCTTATAAACCTCCGGGTGGCCTTGCTCGTATCAGCAACACTGAAAATAAACCTTGTAAATACTCTTGATGAACGTTACATCTGAAAAAATCAAGTTTCCGCCGCAAGATCTTTCAAGATGTACGATACTTAAAAATATAAAGGGAAGTGGACTACTTTAAATGTGTAAATTAACAATAACTTACATTGTGTATCTTACTAAAGCTCCCGTTCAAAAACATCAGGTTTTATCATTTGTCTAGTATCGCCAAACATGATATTTAAAGTGTTTTAAATAGAATATTGCAGAAAAAGATGTTGACTCATATTGATCTTTAAAGCTCTGATAGAACCTACAACTTGCACTAAAAATTAAAGTTAATGATTTTCTCATCAGCTTGTTTGAGCATGTTCTATATTCTATATTTGGAGTCTAGGTTAAATTTTGTGTGAAAACATGGATGGGATCAATTTTTTTATCAGGGCTCAGGGATCAAAAGTTTGGGGAAAATGGGGCTCAGGGATCAAAATAACGGCAAGAAAATAGGGATCAATGGGTCCCGGATATACCATGTTACGACCCTGAAGTTACGGACCGTAAATTGACCAATCGCTTGGCGAAAACAGACTCAGCCAAATAATAGCGGAGCTCTGGCGCGCGAAGCGCGTCTGCGGAGCACCATGGGTAAGTAAATCTACCCATCCGAGAAAATTTGGTAATCACGTGACCGTACACCGCCCGCAGCCCGCCCGTCCGTCCGCACCACAGGAAAACCAATGTTCAATCTCACACTTTCTAGCTAGTTTGGTAGCACAGGAAGACTGATATTGAACACATATTGTACATCAATATTGTGATCAATTGACAGCTGTCAAAACAGGGTATCCGCTGACCAGTGTCACCTGACCGTATCGCGGGTTCAGGTGTCGACCCATCGAGGTCGAGTATCTTTTTGAAGTTATCCGCTGACAAGTTACTAGTTTTCAAATGATCGCAGCCTCAGGTTTAATTTTTTTAATTCATATGAAATATGTTGTGTTTTATATGTGTCGCACAATTAAAATTTTGTTTTCAAACTGACCTCGGAAGCTTAAATTCAGCCAGTTTTTACAGGCAGGGAAGACATGCCAGTTGCTTTTGACTTTTCTCACCAAGGTCACGCGTTGGTCACGCTCTACGTCCAATTTTTATGCTCTGATTGGTCAAAATTTGACAGGTGAGTTCATGCGGAAAATTTATGCAGCATCTTGAAACTTGTTTACTTTGACAGCTGAAGCTGACAGAGTTTTGTGTCAACTTGTGATGTTTTTAACTGTCTTTCTCCGCTGAATGTACAAAATGAAATTCTGCTGCTATCAAGAATCTTCTGTTATTCATGGCTAGTTTGTTTATTGGGTTTTTGGTTGAGAAATACGTCGCTTGTCAAAGTCCGAAATCCGATTTCGGATGGCATCGTTTTCGTTTGTCACCTTGCTTGATGCGTAAGAGGGTTGAAAAGTCTGAAGCGATTCTGGCCTTGCTTGATAGTTTTCAGAGCATCTCGAATGGTAAGCCTGGGTAATTATTGTATTTGATGTTTGTTTTTTATATCTAATTTAATGAAGTCAGGCGTAGTTTACGCGGCTATCTAGTTTATGCACGTTTGTAAGATTTGAGACAATGATCGATTGACCGAGTATCAGGTTTGATTATAAGCTTAAAGAACTTTAAAAAGCCTTTAGACATTTTCTCACTGCGAAAAGAAAGAAAACGTTCCAAAGAATATTTAGTTATAATTCTGGCTGTAAAAGAAAGCTTTGAGCGATTTTCTTGCCTCGAGTTCATCTTTGAAAAAAGCAAACGCCGGGAACTGCCGGCTTAAATCATAAGCAAGGATTTTCAGAAACACTTTTTACTTGTCTTCGTGAATGAAAATTGTTGTCTCTGTATATGTTTCACCGAATCATTATCCTTTTATTGATTGTTAGTAGTCTCTTTTGCAATTTTAATCGCTGTGCCTGTTGTTTTCAGTCGCTCACGAACATCGCTTGCAGGAGTAGTCAAAATGCCGCCTGTATCAAACGCTTTTGAAGATTACACATAGTTATAAAACCGTTAAATAAAGAAATAAACATAATAAATTTTTTATCATGTTAAAGCGTATAACTCTATTAATCTTGATTTAAACAGTCGACTTTGGCGCTTGTCAAAAGTGAGAACCGGTAAGCCGTGTAGGTGATTTTAGAAATTTTTTTAACGGTTTGGGTAAAAGCCCACGCGTGCTTCGATCGACCTGAATGTTGAATGAGTACAATTTGTATTGCAAAATTGTGATCTGTCCGAGGTCTGTATGACAAAAACAGTGCCTCATGGTACTGTTTCACCTCAGATGATGTATAAAAAGTATAAAAGGTTGGTTTTTACACGTCCCCAGACTTGTTAGCAAGATTTTGTAAAATAAATTGTAAACTTGTCGAACGCAAAAAATTGGGCCTGATTTGTTTTCCGAGAAGTTATTTTACTGGCCTAATCTACTGTGATCAGGAGCCATTTTTATGGCTCTTGAATGTGATCGAAGATTATTGCTATTTTTTGGGTGTACGTACTATCAACTCGATGTATGTTTAAGTTCACTCTTGGCTTGGACTGTTTGCAAACTATTTTTCTTTAAAATCACTTAGCCTTTCCCTCAAAAGTCACATGAATGTGCTCCAAAGTTAACTGATCTGTAAAATACAATTGCAAGTTTATTGTTTGATTTAAATTATAAATTCGACTTAAAAGGAGCTTCGCTTTTAGCCCTGGCTAAATCTATTTATTAAAGTTTCATATTTAAGTAATAAACATAGGGAGTCACCAGACTTGCTTTCTTGTCAAAGGCTTCGAGACTGCACTAACTCCCACGCGTGCAAACTAAAACTCTATAAGAACACCCGTCAGGTTACTCATGCGCTATCTTGCCTACCGCTGCCAGTTTACTACGACGCTACATATTAAAATGGGTCTTCAGATGAGGTCCCCTTAGTTTTTTCTTTTCTTTAATTCTTTGAAAAAACTAAGCTCCTAAAGGGACAGGTTTCCAATTTGTCATAAATTCTATCGGTTAATAATCCCACTGACATGTATCTCAGTGACCTCAGAGTGTATTTCAGAGTAACCTTAAGTGGGATGGAGGAGCACTAAAATCGCAGAAAAATTAGTGGATTATGCCAACACTACCAACGTTGAATTTATTGTTGACCCGAGGGTTTTATTCCATAGTAGATTAATTTTCAGCTATTTGCACCTAAGTTGATCAAGTGACTGCCAGGGGAGTGTGCAGATTGGTTCTTTGACAACATTATGATATGATCATATTGCTTTCATAGTCGATACAGCATGTCCCGCCAGAAAAATAGCATTTTAATGAGCATGCACTGAGCCGTGAACTTTTCCCATTAAACTAGCATCTCGCGCATCTCTGCGAGAAACGATAACAAAAGTAAACTCAGATGACGATTACCGAGAATATACTAGTTATAGCTTTCCCTAAGTGCCAACGAGCAAAGATTCCAGGGGCAGTGCAGCCACAGACAGCTTTTTCGCCCTTATTGGGCCCACCAGCTTGGCACAGTTGTTGGTTTAATGAACGGGTAAACCCGCATCTCAAAAACCCCTTACTGCCGGGGTGAAACAGCAAGTGGTAACGTTTGCGCATGCGTCAAGCTTGCTGGGAAGCACTAGTTGACGGGAAATCGTAATGGCCGAAAGCTGTTCTGAAGCACTTTCAAGAGAGATTTTTTGGCATACCCAATCGACAACAGACATGTCTTATAGTTTGGATACTTTGCCTAAGCCATGTTGAAGTGTCATGTATGGGAGAAGGACCATTTAGGTGGTTAATTTTCGTCCATTTGGCTCCTCTGATGAGGCAGATGAAGCGTTCACGAGGTCGTTTGTTGTGATATGTTGATTTGTTGACATTCAAGCGGTCACGGATTTCTGGGTTATCGTCCACGATCTGCAGAGCTGCCTAACATTTAGGTAAGATATACCCATTGATTTACTTTGTGAAATGTGGAGCAGCATCATCGAATGTTATGTGTTAAAATTATAGAAGCCTGAATTCAACGTAATTTATGTGACTCTGGCATTTTTGTAGTATTTGACCCTGACCGTACAGCGAGATCCAGTTATATATCCCACACAAGCGACTAAAAAGGTTAAACTTCTCTTTCGGTCACTCCGTATTTTCACTTTTAATGGTTAATTAAGGTGACTCGACCCAGTTTTTTTTAGGGGGTACCATCCTACTTTGAAGCTCTCTGGTATCCCCACCTTTACTTTTATCGTAAGTATAACACATAGAATGGATAACATATAGATCAATCTACAATATAACATAAAATTTTTGGCGATCGGAGTAAATGTCACGTGGTTATAATGCCACGCCCCTTTGAGGTCTGAGTCGAAAATCGGCTGTTGCCGGCATTTTTTCGTGAAAATCTCTCGGCTACACATAGTGCGCATTAGTGCCTTGCGCTGAACAGAGTTTCACCAAAATCGCAAAGACCCAATTCGAGAAATTCAGCGGTTTCCAAATTTAGGTCATAATTTATGCGAAAATGATAAGCAAACTTTACACGGATTATATCTAATAAACCAAGAGATTCATCCCTTTATTTTGGGCATCGTTATAACAGATGGGTCCTTGCAAGTCAGCAAAACGCTTTAGGGCCTTGTAAATGCGCGCGATTTCGAGCAAAGCAAACATATAGAAATTATAGTTTTCGCTATTTGTTGACGTTTGTCGGCGTTTAAGAGTCAATCTCACGAAAAAAGCATTTTCTTAAAAATTCGTAGTTTTTTTTCCTTCAAATTTTTTCAGGGCCACAATTGATTAACTAACTACCCGGACTCTGAATTTCATGGTCATTGAAAAACTGTGACATTATCTTCTATAAGCTCAAACTTGAGTAAACATTGAAGATTTTTAGCGTTTTGGCTGAGTTTGTGCTTTGGGAGTTGTCTATTGTTTCTAGTCTGTCATTATACAGCATTCTTGTTCAGCACACGTGCAATGACCGCGCTTGGCTGACTTCCGAATGCTCACCGAGATATTATAAATTTGGTACAGTAAGACAGGCCATCGCGTGATACATAGAGGTTTAACTAACAATTTTTAATCAATTCTTGTGCTTCTTGTGTCTTTGCAAAAAAATCAAGAAGTGCTACACACTAAGTCTACTTACTATTACAAAAATATCATTTTTTCATAGGTTTAATCCAAGCCAATAATTAAACCAACTCGTGACGGGAATATCTCGGTGAGCATTCGGAAGTCAGCCAAGGGCGGTCATTGCACGCGTGCTGAACAAGAATGCTGTATAATGACAGACTAGAAACAATAGACAACTCCCAAAGCACAAGCTCAGCCAAAACGCTAAAAATCTTCAATGTTTACTCAAGTTTGAGCTTATAGAAGATAATGTCACAGTTTTTCAATGACCATGAAATTCAGAGTCCAGGTAGTTAGTTAATCAATTGTGGCCCTGAAAAAATTTGAAGGAAAAAAAACTACGAATTTTTAAGAAAATGCTTTTTTCGTGAGAAGGACTCTCAAACGCTGACAAACGTCAACAAATAGCGAAAACTATAATTTCTATATGTTTGCTTTGCTCGAAATCGCGCGCATTTACAAGGCCCTAAAGCGTTTTGCTGACTTGCAAGGACCCATCTGTTATAACGATGCCCAAAATAAAGGGATGAATCTCTTGGTTTATTAGATATAATCCGTGTAAAGTTTGCTTATCATTTTCGCATAAATTATGACCTAAATTTGGAAACCGCTGAATTTCTCGAATTGGGTCTTTGCGATTTTGGTGAAACTCTGTTCAGCGCAAGGCACTAATGCGCACTATGTGTAGCCGAGAGATTTTCACAAAAAAATGCCGGCAACAGCCGATTTTCGACTCAGACCTCAAAGGGGCGTGGCATTATAACCACGTGACATTTACTCCGATCGCCAAAAATTTTATGTTATATTGCAGATTGATCTACATGTTATCCATTCTATGTGTTAGACTTACGATAAAAGTAAAGGTGGGGATACCAAAGAGCTTCAAAGTAGGATGGTACCCCCCTAAAAAACTGGGTCGAGTCACCTTAAAAGGGGGGAAGTTCGAGTATTTTGATACTATTTAGCGGCATGAAATCAACAAGCAAATTTCCTACTCTTACAAGTAAGGCCGTAGTCGGATGTTTCCTTCCATTTTCGAAAATTTGCTTTTCTGGTTTACATTGGTGCTCTATGGCGATAACTTATTCTCAGAGATTAAGAGATCGAGGCGGTGGATTGTGAAATATTATTTGCGAAAACTTCGATAAAGATGGACAAATTTTTCTTGTCCTTTTCAACCTTGTTTTTAGATTTTTCGTTAACATGTAAAAGTATATCCCAACAAAACTTATATGTAAGAGCATTGTTTCGGAACACTCTTTCATTCTTGAATGTTTGATTTTGCATCCAAAGGGGGGAACACTGATGAATTTGCGTTTTAATAATCATGCACTGTAAGCTCTCAGATTCCCTGCAAGAACCCTCACCATTTGGAAGATGATTTTATTCTGATAATTATTCAATGATGATTTGTTTATACATACAAAATTGGCGCCTTAAAGAATTGTAATGTTATGCTTAAAATGTTTACATAATGTCTTGAAACATAACTGAAATCAATATAAAAATTATGAAAATACACATATGTGCATTCTTTTCCCTGCCCTACTATAAAAGTGATTTAATAAGTGTGATTTAATGCATTTTCATATGACCATTACAATATTACTTCCACTTTGACACTAGCACAAGTTCAGGCGCAAAACAATTCTTGCCCTTGTTCACCTTTGCACTTGCTGGACTGTCATTCCTGTTTGAAGTACAGACAACACTGGACATGAAATCCCTGTATTTGATTCCTTACATTGGCATCCACATAAGAATTAGCTTCATCACATACAATTTATTTGTACGCTTACAAAAATCATAAATGTTATTATTCCTTTTCTATCCAAAAGATTTCTTTCCTTCTTGAATATAAATTCGTATCCATGACACTTTAGAAATCCTTAATATCTAAAGGGGTATCGCTAGTTGTGGGCAACAACTAAATGCTGTAGGGGTAACTTTTCACTCTCCGATAGAAATAGATCTTTTGATACACTGGGTCTCATATATTCAGTTTTTGTGCACATGAATTTAGGAGCACTTGGCTTGCCAATGTCGGTTTGGCTGTGTATACACTGTAGTAGCGTATATAGTCATATATCATAGGCTGCACAAGTTGCGATTTATGTAAAATTGCCCCTGAAACAAGCTCATTGATGCTCTTGGTGTCACAAGATGACAAGTTATGAAAAACTTCATTTGCCTTTTTCCTGTTGCAGGAGCTCCCTATGAGATGCTCAGCACTAAACCTTGTTGATTCAGGTGACAGTCATTGAGGACGACTGCATCGTCTTATTTAAACCAGTCGCACTTTTCACTCAAGCCATAGCAGAGCTGGTACAAAATGGCGACTATCTGTTTTTTATTTTACCCTATGCTGTCTGCAGAATGTGAAGGGTCTGTCACTCCATCCTGAACTGCATCAAATAGCCTTGGTGCCCCAGAAGACACACAGACAAGCTTTAATTGTAATGAGTCATACATTGGTTCACTTGAAGCTACCATAAACTCAGACATTATAAATATCAGGCTTTAAGATCCTTAAGTTCTTCTCATGTTGAAATTGAATGAAAAGGAAAAGTTGGAGCTAATTTTCTCTCATTTTAAATTTTTTAATCGTAGTCCAGATGTGGGCTAGTCAAGGGAGCTAGGCCTTATTAGTTATATCTTAAATAATTAACACATGTGCAGTAGAAAATACCAACAAAAAAATTTATGAAAAGCAAAAATGAGTGCAAGCATGGAAGTATCAGAAGCAGAAAATTCACTTCAATGTCTCAGAGAGAAAATGCAGTTTTAGATATGACTATGATCTGTTTTCACTGTTGTGTGCATATTTCCAATTTTCTAGTATGTAGAAGTGTGGGGAGTAAAGGGAAGGATTTTTCATGGTTAGGGTTACCTCAATAAAACACATCTGTAATATGAAACATCTTGTACCACACTCCTGTTTTGGCTCATCCAGTTCTTTATTTTAGAAGTATAAGGGGCATCTTGGAGTCAAGAGCCTCCATATTACAAAATCCTGGCTACACCCCTGAATAAGTTAAGGCATCACATAGATTTAATAGAGATGTCATTTCTAGAGTTTGGGTCTTCAGTTTTATATCATCTAGTCAAAAAAGGAAACATACAATTTCATAGCCCTGGGTGGGATATCTTTGAAATTTTATCAGTCGCAGAATTAGGGCACTGCACCTGCTTTGGCCACTGGTGGTTAGGATGGGGTATCTCTGAAAAGTAATCACTAGCAGAATCACTGCACTAAGGTTGCACATCTCTGAAAAACAGGGCGTTCCTGAACCATAACTGACGTGAAATCGTATTGTTACAAGGGGATTGTCGCAAGAACTGCAGTTTATATGACTATATAAACAGACTAGCCTTTATAATTTTTTTCACAGCGTTTTATTCAAATCGTAAGCGTCGGACGTTTTGTACTCGGTCACAACTTACATGAAGAGATTTTTTCCCAGTTATCCAGTGTTGAATAGAGGAGTTTTGCAGCTGTTAGACAGAACCCAATCGACGTGTCCGCGCGCAAGCCAAAATACGAAAAAATAATCACTCATGGACCACAAACCGCGCAAAATTGTGAATGATCTGCGACTTATTAGCCTTGAGACCAATCTCGCATATTACAAAGAAGACTTTGTCTTATCTGCACTCCACAAAAGTTAGAACAGATGACTAAGACGATGGTAATTTTTAAAAGAGGCGCCATTTTTCTTTGCTGCATTCGCTGCGATCCAATACCACCACAAACTTCCGTCCAGCGGCTCGCGCATACTCGCAACGTTACCACTTGCTGTTGCCGAGGTGAGTGCAAAGCAGTCAATCAAGCAGCTCCAGCTTCTCCTCCACTCCAGCTCCACACAACACATGTGGGAGCTGTTGCCGGGAAACCGTAAAGCAGTTCCACCACGACATGCGCAGGGAAGGTAGATCACGAATTACCAGTAAATCAAAGAGAAGGGGGGCACATACACCAACCCACGGCCTAGCCATTACCTCACACATGCGCACAGCCACAACCTTTCCTCCAGAGGCGAGTCCTTTAAGTGCCAGTTCCACACAACACATGTGGGGGCTGTTGGCTGGGAGCCGCACGGCAGCTCTCCCACGAATGCGCGGGGAAGGCGGATCATACGTTTGGTGTATGTGTGCCCCTTGCTTTAATTTGTCTTTTGAAAATAGTGAACTAAACTGTTCTACTGCACAAGGATTTGAAATCCCGACTTCACGCAGCCCATTTTTTTTAGATATTGAAGTTCGTGTTTTTGTCCGAAGTTGCGGACAAGTCATTTTGCGTAAAATTTAGTGCTCGTTGGCAATTAGAACTGAAGTCGCCAACTTCCGTCTTCTCCTCGATTAAAAGCATACTATCCTCGTTCGGTGTATCGGTGATCGTCAATGCCGGCCTCAAAAGCCTCTCAAACGTGTACCTTGTGAGGGGGTGGCAAATTGTACCTCGAAAAACTTGGGCTTTATAATACTTTGGCCTTCTCGGCAGCTTTTTTGATGAGTCTGAAAAAAATCTCGTTTTCGCTTGAATTTTTTATGTCTCGATTGTTGCGAAGGGTGTCGGAGTTTTAGAAATGTCCTTTTTTTTAAGAGTCAAGTTTTTTTATACTTCAGAGCACAAGTTTTCGAACTCAGCGTGTGCACGGTACGCACGTGCGTACCTGAAAAATGCAAGGGTAAAAAGTTAAATAAGCAAATAAATGAAAGATAATTATTTGAGAAACCACGGTTTTCTTCAATTCATTTAACTCTGCTTGTTTTCTTTAAATGTCGGTTCCCAGAGAAGCGCTTTGATTCATTGAATGATATGGTTAAAGAAAAGACAGGAAAATAGTGCATAGATAGCAAGCTGAATGGTATACAGTTAACGGTAAACAGCTGTGGTATAAAGCGTGAGCGCGTTGTTTCTATCTAGGCCTGACTTGAACGCACGATGGTTCTGTCGGTCAAAAACAACGGAAAACAGCAACAAAAAATATAGAATACTTTATAGAAAGTATGCTCGTACGGTATTTACCCACAAGTTGTTGACGTATCAAAAAACGACAGCTGAAACGAACTAGTCTGAGATTTCTGATTTCCATGTGGTATTGTGTTTATTATATACATACTGAGATATTCGTCATTTTGTCAGCCTTTTATTTCAAATATTTCGAAATTGCTAAAATTTGCCACTACACACCCGATGCAACGACAAAGGAAACGAGGCATATTAGTACAAACGCTTAGTAAAAATTATAAATAGCTCCGGATAAAAAGTACAACTTATTAAAGCTTAAGTCTAGTCCACTTTTCCCCTTGTTTTGTCGGCTCTACAATTTTCTTCATTGACAGTGAAGTATACCTAACTATTCCACGCCAATTTCCGAGATGGTTTTCAACTTTCTGCATTTGTATTTTAGATTTGTATTTCCTGCGGAAATACAAATCTTCAGTTCAGTTTTCATTCCTTTCACGGGCTAACGTGAACTGAACAAATTGGCCTACTCCCAACGTATGAGTCTATGGTCGTCCAGATGTTTCAATATTCGCTAAATCTCATTCGCCGTCGCTAAAATCCATTTGCTGTCGCTAAAACCACAGGCTGCCCAGACGTAGTATGTGTCAAATGAATATATTAATATTCACATGGACAAAATAGGATGAGTCGTCGAAACTCCCATAAACTAAAATAGTCCAAAAGTCAAAATATAACAAAACAAAGCTAAGATACCTTTAACTGAACGTATCCTTGTCTTTCCTGGCCGGTTAAAGTGGCTTTTTGTTGAGTTTTGCAATTGTAGGTGCTATCCACTAAAAAAGAATTAAAGACTGGCTACAAAACAAACGGACCATCTCCACTCGCCTTCACGCGAAGCGCTTTAAATGCGAGGCTAATCGACGAATCCGCTCCAAATTGCCATCGGATAATCTGCAGGTAACGTGTGCTCCTGCTTCTTGCTCGCTGGGTCCACAAAACCCATCGCAACTGCACATTATATTAATCGCTTGCTCATCAGAAAACACTGTTGGCCTTTACGCTTCGATGTGACCGCAAACTACCAAATTTTATACGCGACGTGAATATTCAAGCTTAGAGACCGCGTCCGCGCAACAATGCAACAGTTGCTATGGGAGGGATGGTACTATTGCTTCTAAGTCAATCAATCGGGAAAATAATATTGAAGCCTTTGTAATTTTCAAAAAGATCCAATTTGCCCTAGGATCACCGAACAGATACGAATTTTATAGCGGAGCTAAAACAAAATGAGTGGCAGTGGAAAAAGTAAACAAGAACATGTACCATATTTCCTCCATAAAAAGTGAAAACCAGGAAGTTTTCTGGACGTTTCACGTTGCAGTGATGCAAATCAACGGCAAGGAAATGTACAAGAAAGTGTGCTGCAATTAGACCTATTGTTGTTTTTCACAGTTCTGGTGAAGGGCATCCAACGACTGTTTTCTGTAAAATATCTGTTCGGAGAAGCAAATTTTGCCTATAATTTTCTTTCACTTGGCTAAAAGTTTCTAGATGACCATTCCATTCATGTACAATTTTCGAAGCTCATCTAATCTTGCTAATAAATTCCCCGACGATTTTCTGAAGTTCAATTTTTCACATTTCACTCCCGGGGTTAGGCTATTTTTCGTAGCGAGTAAATAGGAATCATAAAATTTTCGGATTCAAAAATGTGATGAAAGAAGGAATCTGAAAAATTATCTCCTTCGTAATACGTTAAATTGCATCTAAAATTTCGGGAAAATAATTCTGAATTCCTCGTAATTTCGAAAAGACTCAAGTCCCCCTAGAATGGCCGAACACTGAGATACAAATTTTATAGCGCCACTTAGAATGCGTTTCTATAGAGCTAAAAGTACTTTATGAATAGCCTAAAAAGTGTTTTCAATGTATTTGAGGAAACAGTGGTTGGGTGCCCCCGTCTCGTTGTCGTTACACGATTTTATATTTAGTATGAGCAAACTATAAATATTATCAAGAGCTTCGCTTTTAGCCCTCCTGACTAAATTTATGTATTAGCACCGCTTAGAATGCATTTTAGGGGGAAATCGCGGTTGGGTGCCCCCGAGTTTTGATGCAAGGAAGTTAAAAAACCCTGGAGGAACCGCCTCGCTTTGTTCACACAAAGACAAAACAAATCTGAGCAGCAAGTGACGAGCGAATCAACAAACCGCCGAGTCGCTATTAGCCCGGTCCAAGGCACTGGGAGTGAAAAGTGATAAAAAAACGCATGGGGCTGGGGAGAGAGAGGTGCCCTCTCCAGATCCCGCGCGTCTTATTTCCCCTTGGCTTGTTTTATTTTTTACTTCTTAGAACCTATCAGGGGTTAGCATTACATCCCATCGGCCTAAATCCCCCTCGGACACCTCAAGAAGTTTACACAATTGCAACGTAGTATTACTAATCGCTTCGGTTTCGAGCACAGGGTTAAGCAATACTGATTAGGGTTAAGCCTTGGCAAGAGAAGATAAGCCCTGAAAATAGTGATTATGGTTAAGCACTGACTTGAAACGGTCAGCTTCTGTATAAGTTTAGGGTTGTTGGGGTTGTTGCTATATAGGATTAAATCAAACCATTTCTTGTCGGCCTAGTGGTGTAGGTGATGCACCACAGAGTCTACGCCCCGAGTTTCCCACTCACGCTATTCCGGATTTTTTTCTTAAAAATTAATTGAAGAGACTTTATTATTCTCTGAATCTCATGAATAAACTGCGGTGTGATTATGTACCTGTATAGACCCCGCGGGGCGTGAAGCGCTAGCAATAGGCACGGATTTGACTTGAAATCCATTCTCTTGGTGAGAGGTTTTATAGAGAACACTTGCTCGGGGGACGGAGCATTTGATCAGTTTTTTTCGGCAGAGAGACTGACAGGGAGTGGCTACATAGTGACATCCTTTCTGAACCCCCAAAGACACCCTGAATTGACTATTTCCCAGCAACACGTTCCTGGCAAGGACAGGGCATTTTTTCCAAAGCTCCCGGCCCAGCAAAAATTTGCCTGAAAAAAAGATATTTTGAGGAAAATGGCTTCTCTGTCTGTTGTTTTTTGTTTGTTTGTTTTTTTTGAGTTTGTTTATTCATAAAATTAACGTAAAACACGATGGTGGTACTACAGCATCCAAGCTGAATTTAAGCTTAATGCTTCTCACATTACACGCAATGTCAGGTTCAGTTTTTGGACACTTTTCGAAACGCGGCTAATGATCGTTATTCGGAAATATGTTTTCCTGTTTATTCTAGACTTTTGATAAGAGAATTTTAAAAGCCTATTTGCAGTAAAAGTTAAATGCGCAGAGGGTCACCGAGGTATTGTATTTCGAAGTGACAACTTCAAGAAGTCGCGCGGATGTCAGTGGCTTTCATAATGTTGAGTTTGGTCCGGGTTGTAAGCCAATTTCCTGTTCAGTATTTCAGTAAGAATCCTGGTTTCAACTTTGAAAGCTTACTCGGCTTTTCCCCGTTTGTCGGCCATTTTTTTAAATAGGCGGGGCAACGTGAAGTAAAATTACGTCACGCCGTTTAAGAAGTATGGTTGGTAATGGTTGGTCAGTTATCTTTTCTTCTTGTTCCAAATATGATAATTTCGAAATGAATAATCACGAGATCGAATAAAGCAAACATATTAGAGTTACGCGTTTCAACCCCTTATGAGTTTCCGCTAGAACTAAAAGTTTCAGCCTTTTTTGAAAAACAAAGTGAAGCTGAGAACTCTTTAATCGACAAGTATAATTTAGTTTTTTCCTTTTCAAATTTGCCTACAGTGAGATCGTGAAAATAAAACACTGCGAACTTAAATACTGTCTCGTTAAAATCGCGAAATTAATGCAGTTTCTTGTGCTAAACTGAATGTTCTTTGGATACAACAGGGAAAATAAAAATTACTTTTATCTACAACGTGCTGTTATAAGAGAAAAGAAACGTTCGTGCCAGAACGAATATATTTTCATGGAACAATTTACAAGATGTGCAACTAAAGGGATGCACACTGAGAGTAATTTTTGTTGCTATCTTACTCTTAAACGGTGTTATGCACAAGTGTGCATTTCCATGCGGATATCATAACAGGCCAGAGCCCCGATTTTAATGCGCGCCCGAGGAGGCCTAATCTCCACAGCAACCACCGCAGATTGGTTTCCAATAACAGGCAGGCGTTGCTTTCGTAATTAGTTTTAAGCACTTCTCCAGGCACCTTTGGAGAGCGCCGGACACATTGCCTGTCAAGGAACTTTGTACTTCTGATTAAACGAACCAGACATCTCAAGGAAACGCGAAATTTGATCAGACTATTTGGGTATTATAAATTCATTTCACGGTCGATTGAAAATTTGGAAGTCGATCTTCGCGGCTGGCTTCGCAATTGATAACTACAGTTTTCTCGCCGCATTTAGATTCAAATAGGCTTGATACGCTTTCAATGGTTTTTCAAGTGCTTTCTTTTAAGAAAATAGTGCTCCGATGGCTTATTTAACTTCTTTCAAGAGTAGTATGCCGTGTCAACATTGGCGACCTTCGAAGCGAAAACGGCGAGTCGGCGTATCAAGTTTTACTGAGGAGCCACAAGTAGGAATACACTCTCTGCTGGCACATCTTTCTCTGGTTTGGAAGGAACTCTGCGTGGAAAAGACCCTGACCAAAGAAATTTTTACATCTTCTCTATTTGAACGTTTGAGAAAGGCCGTCAACAACGCACATTTTATAGTCGCCGGTGTAAACGAAAGCAAGAGCTCGAGCTCTACTTCACATCTCCTTGAGGAACAGCAAGACCGATTATCTGATTCAATGGACGACCTTTTTGATCAAACGGCGAAGGATTCAAGTCTTTTTTCTCTGGCTTAAGACGATGTAAGTGTCGATGTGCCTCCAGTGACAAATTACTCTCCAAAAAGCCCGCCAAGCTCTGTCGAAATCCCGCCAAAATCTTATTCGCTGGCAGGAGCCCAACACGCTGGATTACTCCAGATTTTCTTCCACTTCAACATATTCGTGGTCGCTTGGGCGATCTGTATAATCAACGTCACAGATACAGTATGGTTTCTATATCAGTTATTTTAGTCTCCTTGAAATGTCAATCATAATCCAAAAATTATTATTACAGGTTATCTTTCTATTGCTACTTGTTTTTTACTTAATAGGCCAAATTATAGGGCTACCCTCTCCCTCAGAGCTTACAGGCGGCGCGCCCAAGATTCTGAGGTGATGGTAGTCTCTTTCTTGATATGTCGGTCATTATCCAAAATTATTATTGTAGGTCATCTTTGTACTGTCATTTGTTTTGAAATAGGCCAAATTGTGGGGCTACCCTCTCCCCCAGAGCTTACAGGCGGCGCGCCCAAGATTCTGAGGTGAAGGTAGTCTTTCTTTTAAAATGTCGGTTATAATCCAAATTATTTTTGAAGGTTATTTTTGTAGTGTCATTTGTTTTTGAAATAGGCCGAATTAATTATGGGGCTACCCTCTCCCTCAGAGCTTACAGGCGGCGCGCCCAAGATTCTGAGGTGAAGGTAGTCTCTCTTTTAAAATGTCGGTCATTTATCCAAATTATTTTTGTAGGTTATTTTTGTAGTGTCATTTGTTTTTGAAATAGGCCAAATTATGGGGCTTCCCTCTCCCTCAGAGCTTACAGGCGGCGCGCCCAAGATTCTGAGGTGATGGTAGTCTCTTTCTTAATATGTCGGTCATTATCCAAATTATTATTGTAGGTCATCTTTGTACTGTCATTTGTTTTGAAATAGGCCAAATTATGGGGCTACCCTCTCCCTCAGAGCTTACAGGCGGCGCGCCCAAGATTCTGAGGTGAAGGTAGTCTCTCTTTTGAAATGTCGGTCATTATCCAAATTATTATTGTAGGTTATCTTTGTATTGTCATTTGTTTTGAAATAGGCCAAATTATGGGGCTACCCTCTCCCTCAGAGCTTACAGGCGGCGCGCCCAAGATTCTGAGGTGATGGTAGTCTCTTTCTTGATATGTCGGTCATTATCCAAATTATTATTGTAGGTCATCTTTGTACTGTCATTTGTTTTGAAATAGGCCAAATTGTGCGGCTACCCTCTCCCTCAGAGCTTACAGGCGGCGCGCCCAAGATTCTGAGGTGAAGGTAGTCTTTCTTTTAAAATGTCGGTTATAATCCAAATTATTTTTGAAGGTTATTTTTGTAGTGTCATTTGTTTTTGAAATAGGCCGAATTAATTATGGGGCTTCCCTCTCCCTCAGAGCTTACAGGCGGCGCGCCCAAGATTCTGAGGTGAAGGTAGTCTCTCTTTTAAAATGTCGGTCATTTATCCAAATTATTTTTGTAGGTTATTTTTGTAGTGTCATTTGTTTTTGAAATAGGCCAAATTATGGGGCTACCCTCTCCCTCAGAGCTTACAGGCGGCGCGCCCAAGATTCTGAGGTGAAGGTAGTCTCTTTCTTGATATGTCGGTCATTATCCAAATTATTATTGTAGGTCATCTTTGTACTGTCATTTGTTTTGAAATAGGCCAAATTATGGGGCTACCCTCTCCCTCAGAGCTTACAGGCGGCGCGCCCAAGATTCTGAGGTGAAGGTAGTCTCTCTTTTGAAATGTCGGTCATTATCCAAATTATTATTGTAGGTTATCTTTGTATTGTCATTTGTTTTGAAATAGGCCAAATTATAGGGCTACCCTCTCCCTCAGAGCTTACAGGCGGCGCGCCCAAGATTCTGAGGTGATGGTAGTCTCTTTTTTGAAATGCCGGTCATTATCCAAATTATTATTGTAGGTCATCTTTGTACTGTCATTTGATTTGAAATAGGCCAAATTATGGGGCTATCCTCTCCCTCAGAGCTTACAGGCGGCGCGCCCAAGATTCTGAGGTGATGGTAGTCTCTTTCTTGATATGTCGGTCATTATCCAAATTATTATTGTAGGTCATCTTTGTACTGTCATTTGTTTTGAAATAGGCCAAATTGTGCGGCTACCCTCTCCCTCAGAGCTTACAGGCGGCGCGCCCAAGATTCTGAGGTGAAGGTAGTCTTTCTTTTAAAATGTCGGTTATAATCCAAATTATTTTTGAAGGTTATTTTTGTAGTGTCATTTGTTTTTGAAATAGGCCGAATTAATTATGGGGCTTCCCTCTCCCTCAGAGCTTACAGGCGGCGCGCCCAAGATTCTGAGGTGAAGGTAGTCTCTCTTTTAAAATGTCGGTCATATATCCAAATTATTTTTGTAGGTTATTTTTGTAGTGTCATTTATTTTTGAAATAGGCCAAATAATGGGGCTTCCCTCTCCCTCAGAGCTTACAGGCGGCGCGCCCAAGATTCTGAGGTGAAGGTTGTCTCTCTTTTAAACTGTCAGTCGTCAACCATAGTATTATTGACTTTTCATTTTCCCGAGTTCATAGTGGCAACTTCTTTATAGTTTTACGTGATTTGTGTCAAAGACAAGACCAGGCTAACAAATTTATTCTACTTTACGCGTGGTGTGACAATCACCGTGGCTGACTGGCCTCCAAAGTTCCTTTATAATTTGGACGCTTCTCAGGAGTTCCTTCACTGGTTGTAATCCAGAATTGGCGATTCTCAGCAGCTTGAAGCTCTAGTATTGCATCAGTTGGTCCATGGACGGCGACCTTTTCTTGTCCCGAGTACAATATCGATTCTCGATTCTCGACTCTCGATTACCGTATCTTGCTCGTGCAAGGCTTCGGCAACGGGACCAGTACTAAGACCATTGCAGGAAAACTGTTTGGTAGAAGAAGAGTAAAATGGTGGCTTTCGGTGCGTTACCTGTCTGATGCTCGGTATAGCACTGCCAAACTGCGCAACAGAATGCGCGAAAAACCCCTCCGGTACTTGAGAAAATACGATTTTTAATATCCACCTAAAAAC